>NW_026623482.1:525583-540321 GCF_030028575.1 Malurus melanocephalus | reverse complement strand
GGTCACACACTGTTTGTTTATCACTGATTTTTCTCCAGCAATGGCAATTGCTCCACTTCACCTCAACATCTGATGATAAAAACCCGCTTTTCTCCCTCTGGGCATTACCAGCCAAAGGTAATGGACCCAAGTCATCAGCTGCACTTCAAGATGTCAGARACCCAAGAGCAAGGACCTTCCTGGGTAGTTTCTCCCTTGGGGAATCAGAGCCATTTTAGGCAGARCAAAAGCTCTTGTGTTCTTACCCAAGCTCACTCTCCAGTGAGATGATATACTCTTCTCCCTGACATCCCCATCAACATTCATCTTTCCCAGCTCCCTGCCTGCAGCGTTCTGTAAAACTTTAATCTCCCCAGCCTTCTCCAACAGCCTGATGCAAGGAGCCCACTGCTCCATGCCCACTTGAAGTAGCAAGACTCAAAAATAAAAAATACAAGGTCATCAYGGACCTACATTAGAAATTACTCTCTCACACATGATATGCCAGTCAGAGTGTGGGTGACCAGAGAGTGGTACACTGGAATGGATTACCCAAAGAGACAGTGGAGTCTTCCTCACTGGAGATATTCCAGAACTGATKGGTCACAATCCTGTTCCATGTGCTCTGGGATGACCCTGCATGAGCAGGGTGGTTGGACCTCAYGACTCACTGTRCTCCCTTCCAGCCTGACCCATTCTGGGATCCTGTGATYCTGTGATTCTGTGGGCAGCAATCAGGTTGCATAAGAAGCACTCAGAGCTCTAAAGAAGCTTCAGAGAGGGACAAAGCCTCCTCTTAAATGTGGYGGAAAAGAAGGCAACAATGGGCAAAACCCAGGCTAGATATCTGTGATCTAATAAAATCCCACTCCTGTCATCAGCAGCACTGAACTTTGTATTGGGAAAGTTCCATGCCTGAGCAGTAGATTCCAATTCCACTGAGATTTTCTCTGAGATGAAGACACTTAGATACCACTTTTTGATGGTTTTAGAGTTTCTTATGTTTGGGGTGAAATCCCAAACACAGATGACATAATAATTGCAGGCACAAATACATGTGGAGTCCTTTGAGAGGAGCAGGGCTGTATCCATTCCGCATGCTAACATAATCAGTGACATCCAATATCACTGAAAATCAATCCATCCAATATCATATTTACAATGTTAGTAATAATCCTGGAAGAAAGAGGTTTTGAGCAGCTTTTTATTGACACTCACCTCATTCCAGAGATCAGCAAAAATGCGAGTAGTTGATACAGMCAGCCGCAGAGATTTTGTTTTCTCTAAATAAATCTGAATAAACAATAAAAGGTTAAGTGCTCTTTTTTCAAAGCTTGAAACACAAGCAAACAAATTGAGGGTAGAGAACTCAATTATATCAAGCAGAAGCTACTGGCAGTTACACTCAGCAGAGCTGAATAATTTTCAATTACTCTGGGAGAAGAGGTCAACAAAATATGTTCCCCACTCTGCATATTCCTAAACCCAGACCTCCTAATGTTAGAGTGGCCTTTGTCAGGGTAATTCAGTGGGGTTTTCTTCCCTGCAAGGACTCTTTTCCCTACTTTGATGTATCAAGTCAGGTTCTTTCTTTAGCATAAATATGTGCCTGCATCAGAGAAAGCATTTGAACCCCCACCTTCCAAAAGTCAAACTTCCACTCTGTCACAGGCAAAATGAGAGATTGGCACAGCATTCTGACAGAGAGGTGCTACAATGTGACAGCTTCTGCTCCAAGAACCTCTCTGAGCCAGGGTGCTGAGGGTTCTAACCCAGCAAAACGAGGAGATGGTCCCATCCCAGGGTGATCTGTGTCAGTGTCTGAGCTTCTCTCAGGATGTGTCTGCACATCCCACACGAGGCAGAGGGCTTCCCCCAGAAGGGACTGCAGAGGCACAGCAGAAAAACCTCTGGAACACGGGATGACTGTGACTCCTACCAAATTATGTCAGGAGTTCTGACCAATTTTGTCATATCACTCATTTCTGCTTCCATCGTTCTGCTACACATCTAGCTTCAGAGTTTTGAGCTGCAATTTATCCTTGTTTTTCTCTCAGCAGAGTTTGGGCARGGAGGGGGGTTATGTGCATTTTTCTCTCCAAGAGGCAACAGGAATGGAGTTGCACTTTGTGTCACAAACCATCTCCATCACTGCAGAAAGAGAAAGAAAACTTCTGCTTTGGTGTACATCACACACTCATATRTATAACAAACAATATACACACAGGTAGGATGGCAAAATTTATAGCATGTGGAATGAACAAGGAAATTTTCTATGTGCTTCTGTTTTCACGTAGAGCAGCAYCTAAGTGTGGCAATTACATCAGAATCAGGGAAGATGCTCAAATGTTTATTTCTCCATTAGGACTCTACTGCTATTTGGTCTAAATGGCACAGTGAATCCCAACAGAGGGAGCTTTTATGATGATAGTGTCATTTTTACATCAAATACAAGCTGATGGTCTTCAGTGGAAGGAGAAAGCCATTAAAAATTGACTAACCTGTTTTTTAGTCAGAAAATAGAGGTTTTATTTAAAACCTTTGTGTGAGAGGCAATCCATTCATCCTAAAATACCTGGCCATAAAGTTGCCAGTATATATAGAGAGAAGGCAAAAGAAGAAAAATAAACCTATTTTCTTATTTCCCACACAACACATAAAAACTGTCCACTACGTGTAAAAGAGGGTTTGTTCTGGCTTGGAATTAAACTGATTCTGGATGGAAAAACTCGCTTACTCTTAGCTTCAGTCCTTCCTTGGAGGTCTGCAATTGTTGTTAACTTCTCAGTGGGTGCATTTTCTCTAAGACTGGCTTATACTTCACAAAACCCAGCTGAGGCTGGACCTCAAAAAATCATCTGATGAGATCTGTCTTATGGGAATCGGTAGGAGAGTCTTGCTGCAGGATGATGGACCTTTGGAGGTCTTGACTGTGTAAGGAAATAGCAATATAAAGGTGTAGGCTTGAAAAGTCTAGCAAGTTTTGTAAACTTATTGTATGCCACTAGCAGCTCAGTACACCCTTGTATTTTAGGAGAACTTAAATACCAGAGACTGCTGAGCTGCTCCCATCACCTCATTCTTATAATGTGGAAGAAAACAGTCACAGACATAAAAATAAAAATTAAAAAAAAAAAAAAAAAATGTGGAAGAAAAAAAAAAAAAAAAAAAAAAAAAAAAAAAAAAAAAAAAAAAAAAAAAAAAAAAAAAAAAAAAAAAAAGCAGTGATAAAGAAATGGCTCTTATGTCATTCCAGTCTCTCAGTTCCTTCCTAATACAACTTTGGAATCCCACTCCACTGCTCACCCTCCCAATGCACTCCACTGTAAGATTGCCCTGCTTTTACTGTCTCTGCTACTTAAAGGACAACCACGGTTTTAATGTGGGTGTCCTACAGATTCTGCAAAGAGAGTCTCAAATTCCTYATCCCCTGGCAGGGTATCCTTCAGTGTACACACATTGCATCGTTACTGCATTGCTGCAATATTTGGGAACTAAAAGCAAGCAAAGAAAAAAGTCAGTAACCTGTTCTTAAAAGGTTTTTGTGGGTCTTTTGTGCTGCTCCAGCTGTGCTCTTCACACCCTTGTGCAATAGAGAAAGTTCTGCATGAGTCTCAGCCTCCTTCTGCTTAGAAGAAAGGGGGAACCAAAGATGTGGTAAGTAAACTGTTCCTTGCCTCAGTTTTCTGCTGTACCTCTGGGTTTTGGAGGCTCAGGAGCGTGCTCAGAGCTGTTTTTGAGAAGGCAGAGAAGGGCAGAGGGGTTGTGACTTAGGGCCCAGCAGCTCCAACCTCTGTCATCTGCCTGCTGGTATTCCATGATTTTAAAACTGTCTTTCCCACTTTGAAGGGCCCCTGATAATCACCCACAAAGAAATCTCACCATTCTGCTTCAAGTCCCGTTTTTTCACTCTCCACAAAACATTGCCAAATTTGTGCTACAACCTACTGCACCAACATCATCAGAGTGCTACAGGTGTTCCCTGCTCTGGGTGTTGTCTTGCTACATATTGTAAGGATTATGCATAGCAGAACCCCCTACCTTGTTTCTCAGTGGGTTCTGTACCCACTAGATATCTAGATCCATAGCTAGGCTCCAAACTTTGCTAATAAAAAGCAAAAGAAGATGATTTTCTGAGCTCTGTATGCATCATTCAACAAAACAAAAAAAAATCAGGTCAAATATAAGCAGTAAACTCCAGGTCAAATTTAAGCAATTTCCTTTTATTTACTTCCATTTTATTGASAATGAACAACTCTTAGTGGGTAAACCTGAAAATATACCTCCAGTAACAATTGTTTTGCCTTGGGTATTTATGCAGCATTCCAGCTACAGCATCTATATGGCATTTCTTTTTCCCCACACATACAAATACACACTCATACTTAATACATTAGCATTCCCACTATACATTTTTACAGTGTATCCAGTTAAGCAAATTGCTCAATTAGCTGAATAGGGTTTTTTCTTTTCATTGTGRAAAGACAGAATCTTACCGAATGGAACAGCGTTCTCGGTAAGAGGTCAGTTGGGTGTGATTTTTGGAATAAAGGAGAGAGGATGAGTGGGTTGTAAAAGATTTTTTTTAATTGTTCACATTTTATTGCCTTTAAAAGCCACRGAGAGAGGGCAAACCAGCACACGTCCTGGTTCATGCTGGTTTGTTACAGTAGTATGTTGTAGAAAAAGCCCACCATATTCAGTGAAATTTTCCTGTTATAGTGTGTACCTCATGGACACAGAAAAGATTGTGGGACTGTCAAATTCAGAGTGTCAGGGAATGGTATATCCACTCGTTGGTAAAATAAGTCAGTTAATTTGGCAGGTAAGTATTAAGTAATCATATTGTCAGAACAAGGCAAGTGGCTAAGAAAGGAAGACAAAGACGAAAAGAAAAAAATATAAAGACAAGGAAATAGGAAGAAGCCAAAGAGAGGAGGGGGAAGGGAGGGAATGTGTGAGTTTGATGGCCAAGCAGTGAGAGAATAAACTGTGATGATCCCTCTGTTCTGGATGGTTCCAGGTCACCTTGTCCTTATGGCTCACACTGGACTCCATTGCTGCTTTTCCACTGCCTGGGAGAATCTGAACATCATTCCACCCAGGTTTTATTACATATGGAATTTCATGGCTGAGAAAAACTTGAGCAGGTTGGWTATTTTTTCATCCATGTTTTAAAGGATTTCTTTTCAAAAAAATTTACCATTTTCATGCTCTTGTGGATTTTTATCTTCTTTTGTCTACTCAAGTCTTAAAAAAATTTGCTTATTTTTCAAGTAAATATAGTTCCATCTTTATTTGAGTTTTCCTTTATTTGGTTTCAACAGTGCAAAATTTCAAATGAGCCAAATGAGTTTTTTTCATTTTATTACATTTTTCCTGAGGTAAAAATGTCTATGATATTTGCCTAGGCAAAGTGTTGCATCACGTACTCTATTTATGTTTCAGCATTGCAGTGACTTTTAAAAGCTCACAGCAGGAAATTAAGAAAAGCCTGAACTCATAATTATTAAATAATAATAAAAAATGTACTCTGCTAAGGTTGCATTTATTCAAAATTGTACAATTAATATATCCCCATGTTTCCATTAATATATATTCCGGTGGAGAAATTGATAGGAAATGTGGTCATGGCATGAACTTTTCAGCAGATTTGAATAGTCTCTGCTGAGCAAAGTTTAATTGAGCAAAGCAGCTTGGATGAGGAGTACTGTATAAAAATGAGATTATCCATCGTGCACCATCAAAATGATCAATATCCAGCTCCTTCTTGTATTGACAGAGTTGGAAGGATTCTACCTAACACAATCAGATATCACAAGTGATGGGGAATTTAGATGTCCCCTTTCCATGTGGGGCAAATCATTACCCTCTTAAGCTTCCTACACCTTTACCTTCACATCTGCTCCTTGCTGTGGGGTTGAAAACATCTGCATCTTCCAAAGCCAGCCCAAGGCAACATCACGTAGGGCCCAGATTTCGCTGSTTGCTCTGACCTTTCCTGGAGCTCGGCCATCAGACAACAAAATCTTCATTCAGGTGCTGAACCTTGGCACTATTGAAAACACTGGTGGCAACATAACCTTCCTTGGTTCCTCATTACTGTGGTGAATTTGCARCATCTCTTGTCATCTTAATGATCACAAGGTTTTGGTCCTTGCCTTTATGGTTCTTCAGCATGTTGCTCATCCTTCTGTGCAGTGCAGGGTCTCTTACCTCATGAGTAATTCCTAAGTTCAGTCTGCCAGCAGCAGTACCTGACCACTTTATCACCTCCAAAGCAAGCCCAGGTTTTACCCCTTTCTCATAAAGAGCTTTTTCCTCGGTCCCAGCAGTCACTGCATTATTTCTCTCCATTCCCYACAAAAGCTGCCTTTGTCAGAAGGGCCCAGGACAAGGACTCCCCACAAGCTATGAGTGATGAGTACCACAGAACTTTAATTTCTGTGATCATGTATCTGTTTCAGACAATCCTGTTCTCATACCTTGCCATACTCCTAGGCAGTCAGTCACTATGCTCTGAAACCTAAATCCTTGGATCTGGAGTTTGGAGATGGGCTCTGGAGATGCTACTGCAGAAGACATTGTAAACATCTAGAACCTARCTCTGTCTTCTGATCCATTCTCCATTATTTACCTCTCTCTACTGAAGACCATGGGGCAGGTAATGAGCCAGTGCATGAATCTCAGAAAACACCAGAGCTGAAGGAATAAGTGCTCAGACTCCCACATARTAGTGGGAAGATTTAAATTTATTTTATTTTTTWAWTTTAAAGCACATACTAAACACTGTGAATAACTGGCAAGAAGCAAAGTTTAAAAGGAGGAAAAAAAAGGTTTGGTTAAGCTTTTAACTTAAATTGTGTTTATGCATGGAGACCAAATTCGCATAGTGTTTATTTCTTGAAAGCACTGAGAATAAAACAAATGTGCTGCTGCTGTTGGAGACAAAGGATGAGATGTGCAGGGCTTCCACAGCACCTGACAGAAAAAGTCACTGATTCTTTACATGCTAGTGTACAATGCAATACAGCAAAGTCAGTGGCTCTTCTGCCTTCTCAGACAGGAAGCACAACACAAAATGCCCAAATCCCTACCCAGAACTAAACGTCCATTGCTAAATATTTACCCAAATGCATGCCTGCAGATCAAATATTCAGGAGATAATGAGCACAGCCCTGGTGCCACAGGAAAACATTCTGGCTATTCRAGTATCATGCCCATGTGTCAGAGAAAAAGTAATTCTAATAATAATTTTATCTCTGTTATTATGAAAATAACCAAAAATTTCTACTTTAAAGCTACAAAAAAACAGCCAGCAAAAAAATTATTTCACCAGCCTTCATTGACAGACTGTCTTGTCTGCAGCAATTCAGAACTCCAGCTACTGAAGCTCATCACTTTTTCTTTGCCTCCCTCAGTGCTGAGGAGTATTTATAACTGTTGCAGTCAGTCTTGAAATAAGTATACAGCACAAGGGTGCTGCATGTTACCAGTCAAGCAGAAGAAGACAAAGACAAATAAAAAGCAATGAAAAGACATGATATAGATATAGGGAAGATTGTGACTACCAAAGAGCTAATGGTTTTGTGATGGTAAGAAGTGAGCTTAGAAGAATAGCCAGTATTAGTAGTAATGGTTTTGTTGAAAAATCTCTTCAGACTATTAAAGTATTATGCTGTTCTTTACTGCACTTTCCCTGCCTCTTCTTTTCTTTGCTAGTTGGTTGGGTTTTTTTATACTCTTTCTTTATATCTCCCCTACCGGATTGAATAGCATTGAGCTGCCTTTGCTATACAAAATCACAGATCAGTAGATTTTTGTTTCATTCTAGACATAATTTGAGACAATCAAATTTGAATGGCAATTTTGTGTTCACATCTTTTATTTATTAAGGGTCTTCGAAATGCAGGGGAAAGGAAAATACAAAACCTAGTATATGCAGGAAATGAGGAAAAAAAAAAAGTGGGGAAAAAGYAGGGACAAAAAAAGGGTGTTTTTCTCTTTGTTTTTTTTTTTTCTTCTAAAAGATGAAAAGCTACTGAGCCCCTCCCTTGCATGGATATGCTCAGTTTGAGAGGCTGAAAGGATTCCAGCAGGACACCACTCACAGAGCTCTCACCATCTGTCCTGAGCAGCTCCAGTTTAAGTTACAGCTACCTAAGGGTCCCTGTACTCCCAMCCAGTGTCTCCTGCATGGTTTGCATCCTAAGGAGAGGATGCTGGTGAAAAGCAGCCACCTCATTCCTGTGCCTGCAGCCCCTTGGCTGCCTTTTGCATCCTCTCAGCCAAGGGTTTGGATGCCAGGATGCAGATAGATAACAACATTACATCTCTGCTATCTCAAAGGAACAGAGGGAGAAGAGTATGAGACAACATCTGAGATGCTCCAGAGTCACAAGTTTTAATGCTGGGCTAGGTGGGAATTTTTAACAGTGATAGAACTGGGAGCTGCCTCAGGCAAGGAAAATGACATCCACATTGCTTTGGACTTCGCCCAAAGTTTTTATTTCATTATTTGGCACTGATTTTGCTGGGTAAGTAACCAGGCTCCAGATCAGAAGAACAGACACACCTCCAGGAGTTAGACTACGCTCTGCCACCAGATTGTGCTGGGAAAAGATGGTGCATTTCACAGTTCCTTTCTATTGTTAACCCATCACTATAGTCCTGGATTAAAAAATCATTTCAAATGGAGGAAAGGGAAAATGTATTCTTCTTCCTCTAGATGGATCATCCTCCTTCCTTCCCTTTACAAAAAAATACTATTTAATTTAAATGTGAAAGCAAGTTATGGGTACTTAGCCCTATGTTTGAAGAAATAGAAGTAAAYTTTGCTGTAGGGTGATTCTTACTTTTAAATATATTTCAGTAGTGTTAGTTTATATAATGACAGCCATGCATCCTGCATGGCTTTCAAGTTGCTTCCCCATCTTCTTGGCAGATGGGTTCAAGAGCTGCAGAAGAGGCTCCCAAATAACATTTCTCTTTGCTATATTTCAATATACAAGTAAACATCCCATTTCTGCACATTCTGAGCACTATTTTGAGTTGCAGCCCCCTGGGACTGCACCCTTTTTCAATATGAATATCAACACCTAGGACTCAAAAAGAAAGCCCAAGCTGAAGGTTCCTTCAGTGAAGGTTTTATGTCTGAATCAGTAACCTGCTCAGGAGGCTTGYCAGCTTTTCCCAATAATAACACTTCACATTAGTTATTTGAGCTTGAATGCAATGTTTGCAGAAGAAAAACATTCTGCAGTTTACCATTCTGGAAAGAGATGATTGTTGTGTTGTCAATAAGGAGAAGGATTACAGAGTAGGCGAATTTGTTACATACACGTATGGCCCATGAAATACATCCCTCTATGAATCTTTAAATATTATCAACCTACAGTAATTGTTACTTACACTCCACCCACTTCATCCTTCTTTTCTTCTTTTCCTCTGAAGARTAATTTGACAGTTGTGTTCTTTGAGAAAGTTGAACTACAAAATTATTTCTATGTCTAACAGGGACRCAAGTAGGCTAGTGTAAATTAAGTTAAGAAAATGTGGGCAGATTTGAAACCCTTATCAATATGAATGCAAAAATCAGGATGTTTTATAGAACTGAGATGGTCTGGAGAAACCAAAGGCTGTGGTGGAAGAGAAAAAGGCAGAAGGAATTAAACCYTCACCCCCTACTGCAGACCCAGAGCTATCCCCACTAACATTGTAAAATGGAATTTATAGCTAAAATCATGAAAATAGATGCAGGCATTAGGATCACAGGTGCTACTTCACTGACAACCTATTATAAAGCTCCAACTGTGTCCAAAGTTATAAAGCAATTTCATAGTTATATTTATCAGGATGAACAATGTGCAAATCCACTTCTCTGCCTTTTTTTTTGCCTTGATATGTCATTATTAAAAGATTCCTGCTGCACCTAGAAAGACTTCCCCAGATGTTGATCCAGGCAAATGCAGAGCCCACACACAGGAAAGAGGCACACAAACCCTGCAGTGATGGGAAGGAGGAGGCTCCTGCCATCCCATAAAAAGGGAGCAAGGCACAACAACTCCAAGTGGTCAGCAGAGGCCAAGGGAATCCCAGCAAGTGAAGGTAATCTTTTAAAAAATAAAAAAAAAAAAAAAAAAAGGCAAAAAAAAAAAAAAAAAAAAAAAAAAAAAAAAAAAAAAAAAAGAAAAAATGTTTTCAGTAGACATATTCTGCAAGTGAAGGGGGAAAAAGAAGGAAGTTTGGAAAGGGTGAATAATGATGGCCATACTGAGTCTCCAGCCAGTGCAGGAGGCAATCTGCAATCTTTAACAGAGCTGGAGAAACTGGACAAGTCAYAAATTCTCCTTATGGTATCAGTGTGTTAAGAGCAAAATTCAGCTGCTTCTGGGTATCTTTATGGAAATTAAATCAAGGCTATTAAAATGATGTCATCAAAATCAGAGACCACATSATGAATTACAGGCAAAAAGGGAACTTTTTGTGCTGTACATCAAAAGAGAGAAGCGTGTCTTACTTACAGCTCACTCATGCTCTGTTTACAGAAATCAGTTTTTGATGGAAACAGCAAGAAGCTACTTACTTATGGCCAAAGAGGCTTGGCTTACTCAAATGCCATCCTGAGAATCGAAACATGATATTTCTTATAAATCACAAATTATTTTAAAAGAAAAGGAAAATWTAAAAAGCTGAGAAAATGAAGGAATCTGCTTAAGATCAGCTGCAGGAAATTCCTGCAAGAGGGACAGGAATGTCCAGAAGGAGATGGGAACCATGCTTCTCAATCCTATCAAAAAAAAAAACAAATCAAATCAAAGCAAAGCAAAGCAAAACAAAGCGAAGCGAAGCGAACCGAACCAAACCGAACCAAATCAAACCAAACCAAACCAAAACAAAACAAAACAAAACAATACAAAACCAAACAAAACAAAACTAACAAACAAACCAAACACAAAACCCCCCAAAATTCAAAAAAATAAAAAACCACCAAAAAAAAACCCCAAAACAAAACAAAAAGAACACAACAACAATGCACTGTGGAATTTGCATAGTATATGAACAGGACAAACAGTTCAGAATGAAAACCTGGGTTGTGAAGGCAGGATCTTAGCAGGGCATAACCAGGAAAAGGCATTCCTAAACTCTTTTACCAGACCCCCAGGAGATGATGGGAGTCTGTTTAAAGGCACTATAACGGCGCTTTCAAAGATCTTACCAAAAAATATATATATAGCAGTCAGGACCCAGCAAGGGAAACAAAAATGTCATGGGAATCTGAGCCCCAAGGGAGCTCTGAAAAGGTTTCTGCAACCACTGAGGTGGCTGAAACTAGACCTGAAAGCAAGGTCTCACCTACAACTGGAAAACTGGAGATCAGTYTACAAATCTATTTTAACTCTATTCTGGTTTTCCCATTCATATTATGTTTCTCTGTTTCTTTAGGTTGATTATTATACTTGAGTGTTATAATGGAGTCTGGAGTTTAAAGTTCTTTTGCACCTCTTTAGAGAATTCACCATCAGCTGAAGGTGCAGCTGGATCCACCTCAATGCCCTGAACCTCTCACAAGTCCATACTGATRGAAGAATATAGCAGATAGTAGAACCAAGTGCTGCTCAACATTTAGCACTATTAAACTATGACACTGAATAAATACGTGTAGATACCACCTTACATTATATTGAGCACAGAGGCAGAAAACAGGAATGTCTCGTGCATTAGGACCTTGTGTGGGAAGAACAAGAGATGGCGTGTAGAAAACAGAACTAAAATGAGCCAAGCAGTGTCAGGGTCATTCTGCAAACCTCACCAGGTTGGGATGAGTAGGTGGGGACACTTATGGGGAACAATGGGAGCTGGAGAGAGGATGGCAGTGATTGTCCCCTGTACTCCTGCACCTCTAATCCTGTGTTCATTTTTGGGCCTCCCCTACAAGAAGAATATTGAGGGGCTGGAGCACCAGTCCAGAGAAGGGCAAGGGGGCTGGTGAAGGGTCTGGAGCACCAGTCTGATGAGAAGCAGCCGAGGGAGCTGGGGGTGTTTAGCCTGGAGAAAAGGAAGCTCAGGGATGATCTTACTGCTATCAACAACCCCCTGAAAGGAGGCTGTGGTGAGGGTAGGGTCAGTCACTTCCTCCAGGTGAAAAGTGACAAAGAGAGAATGACCCAAAGATGCAACAGGGGAGGTTTAGGTTGGRTATTAGGAAAAACRTCTTCATGGAAAGGGTTGTGAAGTGCTGAAAAACACCACCCAGGTAAGTAAGTGGTTGAGTCACCATCCCTGGAAGTGTTTAAAAGACCTGTAGGGTGGTGATGAGGATGGGGGTTAGTGGTGGACCTGGCAGTGTTAGCTTAACAGTTGGACTCCTTGATCTCAAGGGTCTTTTCCTACCTAAATGACTCCATGATTCTATGATGGGTAATGGGAGTGGGAAAACTGGGGCAGCAGAACTGCTTGGGCAGAGCCTGGGAGGAGTTCTTCAATTGCACACCAAGGAGAGCGCTAAGGCATGAAAACATTTGGGCCCAGATTCTTTCCTGAGCCAACTCCACAATGATTCCAGAAATTATGCAAGTTAYGATGCATGTCTCTTACAAAAATGATGCAATAATCAGTGTCTACAGTTCGATTATGAGATAATTATTTTTAATTGCATATTACATTCTCATTGAATTAAAAGATTTGAAGACTTTGACTATTTTTATATTACCCTTGCAATACATTTTGTAGTCTGTGCTATTTAGAGACAGAAAATTGCAACTATTTTAAAAACACGACAATGACTTTCACCTCCCTGAGGGAAATCCTGAATTATTGCCTTTGATGGCATCAAGGTTTCATCCTTATTCTATTAGAGAAAATCGCTCAAGACCCCTTCTTAGCTTTGCTTTCCACCTAWTTTGAGAGTCTTGAGTTCCCAACACTGAGGTGAAAACACACACTGTTTATTACGTGGAAGAGGAGAAATTACGTTAGAATCTTTTTCTTCACTAAAAAATGTAGGAATTAAAAACTTCCTTTTTTGCTACATCTACCTAGTGCCACCCAATAAGCAGAAATGCTGCTGGAACCATGGTCAGCTCCCTCTCAAAGGGCTGGCAGGTCTCACTTTGCTGCTTCTCCAGCTGCTCCATTCCTGCCTTCAGCAAGGGAGGGTGACTGAGGTCAGACACTGCCCCATGCAGCAGACACGGGTTTTGCCTGTTCTGATTTTCCATTTTTCAGCTCCTGCCAGCAGCAGAGCATTGAGCAAAATGTCCYCACTCCAGCCCTAGACAATTCATTGTAATGTCACTGGCTGAATTGCACCTCATGGTCCCACTGTGAGCGAACAAACTTCTCCAATTGCTCAAATACCTTCTCGAGGAGTCTCTGAATAAGTCATGCCAGTAATCTGCAGTTTGTGACTCCCCATCCTGCCGTTTGCAGCACATATTCAATACCTGCCCTTTGACACTGACTGGCTTCCCAGGGGTTTGGGCGCCTTGCCAGGAGGCTCTGCTTTTGAAAGGGACAAAGTAAGAGCTTTCTCTATTGGCCTTTGCAATGAAAAGTTATCATTTTCTGTGCTGTGAGCATGTCCAAAGACAAAGGAGGAGGGAGAGCAGACAGACCCCTGCCATCCCTTTCCATGATGCAGTGTGTGCTCCATCTCCCAGTCTGACCCCAGAGTGCCTGCCTTTCTTTCCCACTTGGCTTTGAGCACTCACACTCCCTTATCTTCCTGTTCTCAGGAGACTCTGAGCACTCACACTCCCTTATCTTCCTGTTCTCAGGAGACTCTGAGCACTCACACTCCCTTATCTTCCTGTTCTCAGGAGACTTTGAGCACTCACACTCCCTTACCTTCCAGCTCTTCCAGGCACCAGTGCTGTCTGTGGAGTTGTGGTGGTGGGACACCTTCCCAAAGGCAAGACGGAACCGATCCTGTGAGCCCCAAATGTGCAGAGTAGGAGTCTCCATGACTGCCTGACATGAAATGCAAGATACCAAGGATGTGGTAAGGAAAGAATAAAACCTGGATTTAGAAGCATATCCTCACTTTCATGCTTAAATACATAACCTTGTGTAGAGAGGTTTTTTTCTAGCATCAGTGTCCCCTTGTGCCCACTCTTTTGTACTAAGAAGGAGATTTATGCTATATCTTTCCTCAGATCCCAATATTTTAGACTCAAAGAATATGTGATGACACATTTTATACATATTTCTAAGATATTCCTATCTTATACCCCTTGTGTCTCTTTTCTTTCTTAGTCTTTCTAGCTCTTGCATGTTTTACTCACACTGGAAGGTGTGAAGGTATTGATTACACATCTCTTTCTGTCACACCACAAAATATGCCATCTCCTGTCTTCACACTGGTGACTGGCTTACATGGCAGGTTTCTTCTCTAGGTAGAAAACACATCAAAACTGTATTACATGCTGCTTTGCTTTTAATARAAATATTATTCAACTCACCCAAGTTTTCTTCGGGAGATTTTTTACATTTCACCTAACATTGCACCTTCTCAGATTTTGACAGGCACACAGATTTTCCCCGAGGCTGCTGTTGCTCAGCACACTGAGTTGGCTGTGTTAAAAGTCTTTTATCCTGAGATCAGTGGTCATGGGGAAGCAAGCAAGAGATTAAGTTCTGCAATGTGCCTTGAGAGTAGGGACCAATCATTTATTCCTTAGATGTGTCTGGAGCCACTAAACTCAGGCTTCTCCAGTTCGATAACTAGTGGAACAAAGGTTGCTCTGGCATGAAGACTG
>NW_026623482.1:498505-525560 GCF_030028575.1 Malurus melanocephalus | reverse complement strand
TTTTTTTTTTTTTTCATTTTTCCTTAAACCATTGGAGCATCTTGGAAGTGTGTTCCTACATTTCCACTCCTTGTCCATCTCGCAGAGCCATCCCAAAACTGCAAGGCACACATGTCTACATATCATCACTCAGAAAAGCCCAGAGTGAAACCAGGCTCTTAAACAATAGCAAGGGGGTTTCTATGCAATACAAAAATATATTAAAAATACATAATGTAACTTGTCTTAATATACTTTTCTGAGTCTAAAAATATGCCAGACCAAAAGAAACATATTTACATAAAAAGCAGACAAGGTCAAATAACAAAGAAAGCCCTTAATTAGTTGTAATCAACTTTAATTTGCATACCGTATATAATTCCTAAATGATTGTTAATAATAACTTTATATAATGGACTTCCAATTTTCATGAAAATGGCACATTTTGATAAGCAGACACAAAACCCTAGTACTAATAAGGTTTAATTTGCATACATTAGACTGATTATCCAAACAAAAGGATTACAGTATTACTTCTCCATACCTTTATGTCCTTATTATGCACATTTATTAACTTCACAAAAGCTAGCTGTTAGTGACAAACAATAGCCGTGGCTGGAAGAGAAATCTACAGTATGAATAAAGTGCATTTTAATGCTAAGGAGCAAAGTTTATGCTGCATAAATGTTTTGTTTAACTCTTCCTTTTGCAAAAGGCATTATTGCTTAGTAAGGTAGRCACTATTGAATGGATCAATCACTTTTTCATTATGACATTTATTTTTTTCTTTTGCTAAAGAGTAGATTTTCTCAAAAAAAAATGACCTGCTCATGCTCACAGTTTCCCAAAGTTAAGTTAAAAAACATGGATAGTGCTTGAACATGTAGAGAAAAGTGTTTACGATCACAGGATTAAGCTGTTAACTCGTATGATTCCAGGGCACCATGTTAATAAATATATTGCCACAAGTTTCRTTTTCACAGCATAAATAATAATACAGGTGGCAATAGCTATTCCTAAGGGTATTACATATACCCTGCAATTAAAGTGTGAGCAAGGGGGAGGGAAAAAAAATCATTAGTAGRTCTGGTGTCTGAAGCAAATGATGCTCACAAGGGGCTGAGAAGAAAGCCAATAGATGTGAAGATAAATTGAATGGCACCCTGGAGCTCCCTCCGAGCTGTGACACGGGGCTGTGACAGCAATGTGAGATGAGGATGTCACCTCTGTCACATTTGGTGCCCTTCTGGTGCAATGTGCCACCCTCCAACAGCAGCACTGCTTTTGGAGATTTGTTGTCAGCATTTGTTTTGGCACTCCATGGACCAGCTGGTTCTTCAGGAAGAGTTGCTACAGTTGTTGTCAACCWTGACTTCTCTGGGATAAATTCTTTCTTGCACAGTTTTTGACTCAGGTCTCTGTGTCTACATGCAACTAATTTGCTTGCCAC
Source organism: Malurus melanocephalus (assembly GCF_030028575.1). Lineage (NCBI taxonomy): Eukaryota > Metazoa > Chordata > Aves > Passeriformes > Maluridae > Malurus > Malurus melanocephalus. Next base: position 524,131 of record NW_026623482.1, on the reverse strand, counting down.
ACATGAGYCACCCACAGCAGTTTTTAAGCTGAGCCAGAAGCCATCCAGATGATACCTAGAACATGCAGTGAGCATCTGGCAAGGTTACCAAGTACTGGCAACACACCTTTTTTTCAGAATAATTTCCATCCAACCATTTTGCAAAAGAAATGCTGTGACTTCTTCATCTGTGCAGCTCACAGCCACTGACTTCTGACYCAGTGCCTGTTGATGCCACAGGGTCAGAGCCMKGGTCCTGYRCCCATCAGGACCCCAAGGATTTCAYTGGGAATYTGTGAATGAGTAAAGCATGTGGGGAGAAACACATTTCAGGGGACATGAAATACACAAGAACCTTAAAATCTAAACAGGAACTTAGAGAGATCAGCTTTTTGCCATAAATATATTTGGGATTTATGATGATATTTACTGTATTTGGTTTCTCCTATAAAGACACTGATATTTTGAAAGGTATCTGATATGTTTTTCATCCAAGGAGATCCCAGAGAGAATGGATGGCCAAGGACAAGTCTCTGGAGCCATATTCCTGGACCTCCTGAATCAACCCAAATTTATTCTTAAATACACAGAGTAAACATGTAAAGATACAGCAAAGTCCATTCTGTGCCTAAAGTGACAGCCACCAAACTCTACTGATATCCAGATGGATTTGGTTTCCTAAAAGCACTGATGAAAACAAGAGTTGGCATCCTACATCATTTAGGCCTTCCTAAAGATATCCCAGGTCATGAAGCATRTTGAGTTTTGCATCACTTTTAGATTGGTCTAGTGACTGAAAATGGATTTTTTTTCAACCAGAATGTGAATACAAACCTGATTTGCTTTTTTCTACCAAATCATAGCTTTGTTTCCATTGAATCATAGTGGCCTCACTTCTCTAAGTGATAATCCTTACACATAACTCCATTAGGTTACCTTTGGACCCAGATTGCAGTTGTCAGCCTGTAAATGAGAAGGTTCCTAAATTCCTAGTGCTGTATTCATATTCTTCATAGGACTTCATGGTTCTTCCTGGACAGCTATTCCTTTTGTTTTCTTTTGCAAAAATCGGGGAAAGCAAACAAAATGCCTTCTGTCTGGTTCTGCTCCCTGATCACCAGTCTGTCTTCCTACTATGTACTGTAGGGAAAAAAAAAAACAGCAAAGGTTTCTATCTGCCATCCTGCAGGTCAGAATCCACTGTTTTGAAGGTCTTGAAGAATCCTTTATCAGTTGAAATTTACAGCCTTGTCCACCCCCCAAAAAAAACCAAAACCAAAACAAAACAAAATGGAGCCCTTTTACGGGATAAGGAATTTAAAGTAAGTGTAAATGTTGGTCCATTTATTCTCACCTTTGCAATCAGAGAAGGAGGGCATGTGCTGCTCTTCTTCTGAGTGATGGGTCCACAGAAAAGCCTCTGACACAGAAAGTTTTAGAAATCTGAAGCCAAGTTCAGTCTTAGAAACCTGGGGGATATCCAGAGCCCTTCAGATATTTTGATAACATTAGAATATAAACATTAGAATATAAACAAAACAAAACAAAACCTGAAACAGAATAAAGCCAAACCATMCCTTCCTGCTCTTGGTCAAAGGGAAGAAAACTGAGTTTTTCCCCAGGATTGCTATACAAAACAGATGACAGCACTTTCTCTGCTGAAGGAAGAAACTTGGCTTCTCAAGTTTCTCACCTGAGAGCCCAGCCAAAGTCTTTATCAGTTTATGGGTTTTTAACACAATCATAGAAATTTGYTTTCACTCATGAGAAAACCCCACTGACTGGAGGAATGACAGGTTATGAATRAGGGTTAGGAAACAGGAACAATAATTTTTTTAAATCCAAAGTCTTTTTGTTTAAAATTAGTTTTCTGTGGCTCCATAATTTTATTTTTAGTTTTCAAGAATAGAAATAATATGTGAGYTCTGAAAGTGACAAGTCCTTTTCAAGGTTTGATAAAAAGCTAAAAAAACAAGAATGTTCATTGATTCCAAATAAAAACTTACACTCAGTGATTTCAATATTTTATAATCCATGCATATGATTGSAAATAACTGTCTATAGAAGTTCCTAAGAATTATATATGAAGTGGAAGTCTCAAAATATATATTCCTTTTTTTTTAATTTCATTTTTCAATTGAAAACTTCAAGTCAACAGTCCAAATTACAGCTGTTGGAATTGCTGAGCCAATTTACAGGCAAATCGAATTTTTTTTTTTCCATTAAGAAAAATACCTTTTGAATTTGGAAAGAAGAAGACTGCTCCCTATCAGACAGTTAATACTTTTCCATAATGTCATGCACACACAAAGTTCCAGCTCTCCATGCTCTTCAGGAGCATAACTAGTGTTAGCACAGACACTTCAATGAATACATCTCAATTCTTAATTATTTTTCAGAACATCCGATTTTTCTCATTTTTATTTTCCCATTTAAATCTCCTTTRCAAATCTAATCCATGCCTGATTTGGGTACCTTGGAAGGAACTTTTGCACCTATTCACTTGTGCAGTGTTTGCTGCTGTGAGCTGTGTTACTGATGGTTTGTCCTCAGTGCAGTTTAGATCTCAGCTCTGTGTTGCTCTCAGAGGTGTAAACCTGGGACAGAGCAGGTTCATTCACACCTCAGCAATTATACAACACAGGTTATATCCATCACACATCCCCTTTCTGCAGAGCACCACGGCGTACTCTGAATCCTGCATTCAGGGACAGGCAGAATATTAAACAGATAAATAGGTGTGCTATATCACAAGAGATCCTTTAGCGACCTGAGCAGCACTCATCCATGGTTTATAGCAGGGATGCTCCACATAAAGGGGCCAACACTAAAAAAAAMCACGAGAAGCACTGACAGAAAGCCGTTGAAGAATTTTCTCCATGCGTTCATGAGCATCAGYCTGTGCCCAGGAAAAATGCCCATTCCTTTCTATGAAATGCAAGTTTTTCGAATGAAAAACTGGGGGTTTTAAAATCTTTATGAGATAGTAGTGMCCCTAAATGACAGCCAGATGCAATGATGCCCACAGATGTAGAAAATAGTAATACTAATTATGGTTTTAGGGTTAGATTTATTGGGTGGAATTGTCCAACCAAGCTTCACAGACAGTTTGCTCTCTTTTATTCTATTTCACTTCTGCCAGGTTTCTGGGTCAAAACACCCTGATCTTGAGCAGTGAAATGCCTGTCCAGCTCCAGCTCATGCCCTTCCCCAGCTCGTTGTGATTCCTGCTCTGCCCCTGTGCGGCTGCATTTACCGAAATAGAACGCAGCACCACATGAAGGTCACGCCGGAGATAGTCAAAGAGGGTGCAACATTGTCCTTTGCTCATCGAACGCTCATTTGAATTTTTAATGGCTTTGCTTTCCAGCTCCGTTCACACCCCCTCCGCAGTGAGTTGTGCGATCGTGTTTAGTGGCCCGAGAGCCTGCGAAAAGCCCGGGCTGATGGTTGCCCACGGAGGAGCTGAGGTAGCCCAGCTGTTGCATTCGCACACACACAGACACTCACACCCTGTTTGCACAGCCCGGSAGGTTTATTTGCCCAAGGACAGCTAAACAACGGAAACCATTTGCAGGCAAGCCCTTCTGTTATTCATTTAAAGRCACCACTGGAGCATTTTAGATAAATACATTTGAGAAAACAATGCTCTTGCTCACGGATATTGTACGAGCGGGAGAAGAGAATACGTTTGACAAATAAATGATTTGTTATGAAGCCTTTGCTCAGTTCTAGTCAGCACATACAAAAGAAAATAACACAGAAGGTRTGACATTAAATAAGCCTATGATCATCTTTTTAATTTTTTTAGACCRCTGCACCTTAATGCATTAATAATTTCAATGAGTTTCTAAAGCTTACTGTGAGAAAACTACTTGGGATTTTATCCATGGGTTTTCTAGGGCCAGAAGATCCATATTTCACTTCATCACTCAACCTCCTAGAAGATGCAGTCATAGGGGCTGTAGGACACAGAGTTCCACCCAGCTCTTACAATTTGCCAAAACATTTACATCGGGTGAAAATACATCTTCAGGAAGGGAGTGGTCTTTATTTGAATTCACACAGTGCTAGGAAATCCACCTCCTTGCAGAAACATCATTGCAGTCAGCAGGGACAGCCAGAGCTTGTGGAGGTGTGGRAAGGCTGAGATCCTTGGATCATAAATTAAAATGGGAGGGAAAGGAAAAAAATTGGAAAGCAGGAGGCTCCTGGTTAAATCTAAAAAACTAGGAAAAGCCTTTGAGGGACTCTAAGGACTTAAGATGACAATGGGATGGAATGGAAAGTTGGCAAAATAGAGAGAGAGAGACAGTATTGATGGCATCCCAGTCTCAACCAGCAAACTGCCAGCCCCGACAGGATTTCATGAAGCCAAGCACTAAGGAACAAAAAAAACAAAACAAACCAAAAAGAGAGCTGCAAAGTACTGATAAGGTCAGCGAGCAAGATGACACACACACCTCTGTCCCCAAAGGCAAACCTGAGGCACAAACAAGACTAAGGCACATGGTCTCCAGGAGGGAAAGCAGCCTGTGGAGGGGTTGTACCACCAAGATGTGAGCCCAGCTCTGTTTTTTCAAATTATTTCCAGGGGCACTGGTTTGGTGACAAGGCTCCAGGAATCAGTAAGGTAAATGGAGTGAGTGAATCTAACAGGGTTATTGTTGGTGACAGCATTTYTCAGAGACATCCCTGTAGACCTGTTCCGTCTCATGGCTGTACTAAAAAGARTCAACCCAAAAATGAGCTGGAAATGTTTCTGGAGCATGGACCAGAGGAGAAGTCTTGAGTTACCAGACATGGGAAAACAGCAGAAGAGAAATAAAGATGAGACACATTCACCTAAATTAACTGCTGTCCTCTGTCTGTAGTCAAACCCATGTTAACCAAAAAACAAACCAAGAATAAAAAAAAAAAATAAAATAAAATAAAAAGACAACTGAATAAAAAATAATTGAGAAAACACTTTTTTTAAAAAAAAAAATTACATCTATAGAATGAGGCCCAGGTTTTGCCTACACATAGATATGAGCTAAATCTGAAGCTTATGAATAATTATTCTGGAGTCCCCACCACTGCTGATGTCAAACCTCTGTCCAGATGCCAATCATTGCTGAAATTTCTCTCTGAGCTTGCACTGAAACCAAAGTGAGCAACAAAAGCTGAGAGTGCTTTCACAGGGAGAAAAGAGTGGCAGTGGAAGTCACCAGACAGTCCAGCTCAGCTGTGCTGAAACCTCATGCACAGAGTTCTTCGCAATCACTCAGTGGGCTGCAGCCTCACGTCCAGGGGAATAGGCTGAAAACTGGTGAAAACTGGTGAAAACTGGTGAAAACTGGTGAAAACTGGTGAAAAATGGTGAAGTGAGCCCCCCCCCCCCCAAAAAAAAACAACTTGCAAAATGGGTTTTCTCTTGGATATGAATTCAAACGTGCTGAAGTCCAATATCATTCTGCAAAGCAGATTTTGGTGCAGCGCCCCAGTGATCACTGCTGCGTATGGATTGCCCAATTGTCAATTGTCAATCTGCAGTGATGGGATTATAGTTATTTTAACTGAAAGGAGAAAGTTGTTAAGCCATTGAACCTGAGGTGTATTCAGGTGACCAGTGATTTGTCAAAGCCCCAGGGGACACAAAGAGATGCTGGTTTTGCCGCAGGTGTCCAGTCGCGGCTACAGGAGATGTGCAGCTGTTCTGTGATACCCCATGACTGTCTGCTGGGTGTTAGCCGTTTTTTAAAGTGTTTTACAAGACTCTTGCAGAAGAATCGAGTAGTTCAGGTGGTTGCAGTCAAGGTCAACCACCCATCTCCGCAGCTCAGGGATGAGCGGTGCAAAGTCAAGGCTTTGCCCAGAAAAAGTTTCAGAACAGTACTCGCCATAAAGCTGAAAAAAACCCATATCTTGAATATGAATTGAGATAAAACGCCATGAGGCTCGCAAGGAGAATCATGTGCCAGTTCATCACGTCTAAAYGGCATCAGACATTTCTCCACTGCCTGGTACCAAGGCATCCCGACTTCCCTAGTGCCCAGCTGTACCGCTTTTGTTCACARGACCAAGTCCTGAACACTTGGCGGGTGGGAGAGAGGGCTGTGCTGGGGGAGGAATGCAGCTCAATCACATCTCTTSAAGACCAATGGTCTCCTGTGTTTCACTCTCCTGCGCGTTCGGGTGTGAGGCGCTTCAGACTCTGACGTTCTCTGCGGCCCTGGGTTACCCAGGAGCGGAGGCTCTCACAGCACAGAGCCAGGGGGAGGATGGGGCCAGGGCACCAAGCACGTCGAGGAACGGGAGGAAACTACAGCGAGCCCAGAGGACAGGCAGAGGAAACAGTTTCTGTTCCTCCCTACAGACAGCTTCTGCACAAGCCTTGTTTTTTCTGCATAAAGTAGACAGTGAAACATCGAATAGAGATATCTATAGTAGATTGTGATAAATCAGGATTCTGAGTAGTTTTTATCGTTTTCTTCTCTATAGCAAGGAGAGTAAAAAATAACAGCCAGCTTGTGTAAAAGCCTGGGGATGGGCTGCGTCCGCCGCTGCGGCTCCACCCATGCGCAGGGCTGGCAGGGAGCGGGAGCCACCGGAGGGGTTCCCGACTTCAGCAGCCGAAAGGAGGGCTGCGGGATCCCCCGGGGACGCGATGGGTACAAACTGCTCACGGACTAAAAGCGGCCGTGTGCTCAGTCGATGGGTGACAAACTTGCGTCCCGGTGGCCGCCGCAGTGAGGGCAGCTCCTCTTTAGCCGAGGCAGACGCTGTTCTGTGCGAGTGAACACAACTTCTCACGTAGTCTTGAACCGATCCTRCACATTTCCGACTGAAACGGAGCTTAGCCCTGTCTCCGCCCTAAGATCAAACACCCTTCCCCAAGCCTGACAGAGAACTGCCATTTTGTAGCCACGTCTCCTCGCAAGGATGGTTTCGGGGGGAGCAGTATGGGCAACGGGGCTCTTTGTAACGAACGGAAGATGAGCAGGGAAAAACAGTAACAAGATCAAACCCCACTGGAAACACGGTCCCTGGGCCGCCGGGCGGGTCCGGGGGAAGGGTGCGTGCTGGTGCTAAAGCCGCTACACGCAGCCGTCGGGCAGTCGTTCCGCCCTGCTGCGGGGCCCGGCGGAGCAGCGCGGGGAGCTGCGGGTCTGCCCCGCGCTTCGGAGCGAACTGGGGAGGGCATCGCCCCCGCTCGGAGGGGACTCGGCGAGGGGCACCCCGGGCCGAGCCGGGCCGGAGGGTCCCAGGGCAGGGGGCGCACCGCCCTGGCCCCTGCGGTGGGAATGGGTGGTTTGCAGACAGAGCCGGTCCCGGCACCGTCCGCGCTCCGACCGCTCCTTCCCAGCGGGGCCCCAGCGGAGAAGAGCGCGGGTCGGTGCGGAGGCCGGTCCCTGGGGAGGAACTCATCGCGGAGGCCCCGGGTCTGCGGAGCAGGAGTGGATATTGTTCTGGCAGCGGCAGCMGAGGGTGTTAATGTAGGCTGGCTGGAGTGAAAAAGAGGCAAATATTTCCGTTTGTGCCCTCCTGCCTCTCTCAGCACMGGCTGTCAGTCCCCGGGCTTGTTATCCGTACAAGGTATCAGTTTGTTTGGCTGAGCTCAGCAAGGTTTTCTTCTCCGAGCAGAACTATAATTGCTATAATTCTACTGTATCATTTGGATCATTGCCGTATTGTTGTTTTCTCTCTCTCGTTCTCTCCCTGTAACACTGCAATAACGCGCTCCAGTGTTAAATTAGCAGGTTGCAGGGGGAAGGGATGAAAAGAAGCCGAGGGAGAGACCATAAATGACTAAAAGTTTGTTAAAAAAAAAAATAAATAAAACAACAAAGTGACTTGGCAGAGGAGAGCTYGCATCACAAAGCATCTTTTCCTGAGAACGGGAGTACTGCGGGCCCACCCCACGCCCCAGGCCGGCCGGGACCTGCCAGGATGCCGAAAGCGGGACAGGGAAGGGCCCCTGGCCAGGATCGGGCACAGAGGGACGAGGGACCGGGGTCGGAAAGGAGTGAAAACAAACTGTAGACGGCTGAAAGGCCGCAGCAGGGCTCCTTGCGCTCCGCCCGKCCCCGACAGTCTCCAGCTCCCGCCCGCCGCAGCYCCGGCTCGCACCGCCGGCAGCCACCGGAGGGTCTCGGCGCTGCTGGAGCCCTCGCCGAGCTGAAAGCCCCCGTGCCCTCCGGCTGTCGCCTGTGCCCCGGCGARCTCGGGTCCCCCCATCTCGGGCAAGCAGCGCGGCAACTCTGCCCGTCCTTGCTCTGCCACTCGCAGTGTCTCGGCTCGCCCGCACCGGCTTGGCCGGCACCCGGCAAGACAGCGAAGGGAAGGCAGATGCGGGCCGGCCTCCCCGGCTGCCGGAGAGCCGCTCCTGGCCCGGTCGTACCCGCTGCTCCGTGCAGCTTCTCCCCGGCAAGCCCCAGAGGGGAAACCCAGTGGGGAAACCACGATGGAGCCGCCCGGCACGGCCAGGGCGAAAGCCAGAGGCGGCAGCCCCTGTGCGCGCCGAGCTTGGCCAAGGRCACCCCTGGGTCTTCTTGGCTTTTTTGTTGTTGTTGTTTGTTGGTTGTTTTGGGATTTGGGGTGGATTTTTTTTAGTTGCTGGGCTACTTAATTAATTGCCGCTCGTGCCGCGGATGGGAAAAGCTCCTTAGAGCAGAGCACCGACGGCAAACTGCAGCTTTGCGCACCCCGCCCAGGAGCACCCCGCAAAGCCGGGCCGGGCTGTGGCCGCCCCGCTGTGGATCGCGGGGCCCACCGGCCGCGCACGTCGAGGCGCTTCCCGCTGGCATCGCCCCGGCCTGCGGATCACGGGGAAACGAGGAGGGACGAGCGAGGGGCTGGAGCCCTACGGGGCTCCGCTCCCAGGGAGGGGACGACTCTGGGTGTAACGTTTTGTCCCTGCGCGGCACGGACGGACACGCACTTTTAGAGACTGGAGGTGTTATGCGTGTGCGCATACGGGCGTGGACACAGCCAGAGCAGCGTTGTGCCCACGCCAGCACGGACACACGCAGGCACTTGCTCGTCTTTTCTCTTAATTCTCTCTGCTTAATTAGGAGACGTCAGTTCCTAAGGGAATTTTGGCATGAGCAGGGGAAATGGGACTGTCTTCGCTCTGGCGCTCGGGGCTGGGCATCACCGGGTTATTTGTAGTGACAGGGAGCAGTTTTTCCTCGTGTTTGTGCTTGCGGGAGTCGGGAATAAGAAGCGCACATGTGAGCGGGGGACAGGCAGCTGTACCCGTACCCGTTCAAAATTGAGCCCAAACTGACCAGACAGGGAGCCTGAGCTTGTGACCGCCCAACAGGGAAAGAAAAAGAGGGAGCACAGAAAACTGCCAGAGGTCTTCCGGCCCCGAAGCGGCGTGGAAAACGCCGGCGGAGGGCAGATGTGTGTACGGAGAAAGGCGGAGGCTGTCGGGGCAGGGAGGGAGCTGCCGGCCAGCACCGCCCCGGGATGCTCGCCATGCCCTGACTGCCCGGGAGAAGTTCTCCCCGTCTCCCGCCGGCGCTGCCCAGGTGCTGTCACGGAGCCCCGAGCGCGGAGCCGGCGTTTCAAACACCGGCGGCGAGCGCGGAGAGCGCGGCCCTGTTCAGCACCGCGCCGGGCGGGCGGGCACGAGCTGTCCTGGGGAAAACACGGCGCGGATCCCCCGGCACCGCCCACGCCATCCCGCTCGGGAATCGCCGGGGGTGAGGGAAGGGGCGGGCGGGGAGCGGGCCGCCGTCGGGGCTGGGGGGTGGGGACGGGGCAAGGCGTGCCACGGGGGCTGCTCCGCCGCCCATCCCGGCCGCCCCCGACGGCTCCCCCGAGCGGGTCCCCGCCGGCTGCCGCCCCCACGGAGCGGAGGCGGAGCGCGGCGGGAGGGGCGGGGCGGGGCGGGGGGGCAGCGCGGCGACTCGGGGCGGGCGCCGATCCGGGGCGGTCCGAGCCGGGCTTTGCCGGGCGCCGTCTGTCGGCGGCCGCCCGGCCTCCGGCGGGAGCCAATCAGGGGGCGGCTGCCCGCACGTGGAGCCGAGGGGACTCAAGAGCGCCGCGGCCGCCGCTCACTCCCCCCGTGACGGGCGTCCCGGCGGCACCGGGCAGCGCCGCGGGGGCGTCCGCGCCGCCGCTCCCGCCCCGGCCCCACGGCTCGGCCCCGCCGCCGCCGCCGCCATGAGCGGCCCCTACCCGGAGGAGAGCTGCGCCGAGCACCCCGAGTGCAAAAGTAAATCGCCAACTTTGCTGTCCTCCTACTGCATCGACAGCATCCTGGGCCGGCGGAGCCCCTGCAAGGTGCGGCTGCTCGGTACCGCGCCCACCCTGCCCGCCATCGCCGCCCGCCCCGACACCGACAAGGCCGCGCAAGGTAAGCCCCGCCGTCCTATCCCGCACGTCCCGTCCCTTCTCCCCGGCGTCGGGCAGGGCCGGCTGTGTGTCCCCCCCTTCCCTGCACAGTCCGCGGCTCGGCCCCGGCCCCGGCCCCGCTCCCCGCCCGCACCGCACGGCCGGGCGCCGCCTCGGAGCTGCGGCCGCCGTTATCCCGTTACCGTGCTCGTTAGCTGCTGCTGTGCTGCCAGGAAGCGCGGCCGGAGCCGTGCCCGGAATTCATCACAATTCATTCCCTAGGGATCGGGTACCGGAGCTTTAGGCTGCTCTTTCTTTCGATATAGTTGTAATTTTTTTAAGCTAAAATAAATCCGTGMGAGCTGTGATTTGCGTTGGGAAAGCCTCTCCCGTTCGCATTAAACCTGTAACGGGTCTCGGCGACAGAGCTGGGGCCGCGCCCGGCAGCAGCCGGGGCGGTGATAACGGGGCGCCAGCAGCCGCCGCCCCCGGCCCAAGTTGGGAGCAGCCCCCTCCGGAGCCGCGGGGAGCTCGGCTGGGCAGCTCCCATGGGCGGCCTCGCTCCCGCTTTTCCCGGCGTACACCGGCGGGCGGGATTCTTTCCTCCAAAACCAAAATCAGACTTGGGGAAGGGGGAAAGAGGATAGGAGGAGGGAACAAAACAAAAAAAAAAAAGCCAGCGGAGGAATCCCGGGCCGCCGGGCGGGTGCAGTGGGACCAGCGCTGCCCCGCCATGTGGGATGGGGTCCGGCCCTGACCGCTGTTGCAGAGGGGCCGGCGCAGGCCCGGGGCCGTCCGAGCCTCCGCAGCCTGTCCCGGACCTGAGCGGGGCGCCTGGCCGGGCTCCAGCGGCCGGCAGGAATTTCTTCCCAGGCCGGGAGCAGCGGCGTGGGCAGGGGCTGGCCTGAGGGACGGGGCAGGGGGACTTGTCTAGGTATGGGGTGGAAAATTGTGCACGAAGAATAGCTGCGGGACTGGGCTCTTGCCCTGGGCTCTTCGCGCAAATCCTACTGACCGTGTCTCTCCTCTCTTTCTTTCTTTCCTCCGCACCCTTCTCCCCGCCACGCCTGCCCGCTCCGTCCGACTGCTGCGGCCGTCTACGCCACTTTCATGATTCAGGGTCCCCTAAGGGCAGCCCCCCCTTCGAGCCGGCCGAGCTGCACCTTCCCCCCAAACTGCGCCGGCTCTACGGGCCGGGCGGGGGCCGGCTGCTGCCGCCGCGGGCGGCGGGGCCGCGGGGGGACCGGCCGGAGGGGCGACCGGAGGGGGGCGCGGGGCCCGTGCCCGCCGCCGCCCCGTGGGACACGCTGAAGATCAGCCAGGCGCCCCAGGTCAGCATCAGCCGCAGCAAAAGCTACCGCGAAAACGCKCCCTTCGTGGCGCCGCCGCCCGCCCGGGACGAACTGGGCAGCCCCGCCGCGCACGTCGAGGAACGGCCGGGCCCTGCCGCGCCGGCCGCCGAGGAGGAAGAGGAGGAAGAGGACGAAGAGATGCTGGAGGAGGAGGAGGACGAGGAGGAAGAAGAGCTGGAGGACGACGAGGAGGAGGAGCTGCTGGGCGAAGACGGCGGGGGGCTGCTGAAAGATGCCCGCCGGGGCGCCGCCGCGGCCCCCGGGGCGGAGGGCGGGGATCTGTCCCCCAAGGAGGAGCTGCTGCTGCACCCCGAGGACGSCGAGGGCAAGGACGGCGAGGAGAGCGTCTGCCTCTCGGCCGGCAGCGACTCCGAGGAGGGGCTGCTCAAGAGGAAGCAGCGCCGCTACCGTACCACCTTCACTAGCTACCAGCTGGAGGAGCTGGAGAGGGCCTTCCAGAAAACCCACTACCCCGACGTCTTCACCAGGTACCGGCGCCCCGGCCGAGCGCGGAGTGAGCGAGCTGCGGGGGGACGGGACGGGGCCGCAGTGTGCTGCCCCCGCTCCTCCAAACCGCCCCCGGCGGTGAATCTTGCCTCGGGCACCCGCGGGCTGGGAGGAAACGGGGAACAGGGCCGGGTCTGGGGGGACCCAGGGTTGGCAGAGCCCGCACAGGCCCGCCTGAAGGCCGCCGCCGGGGGCTATTTTTACCCGCTGCCCACCCCTCCTCTCACCGCGGCCGCCCCGGGATCGGTTACGCGCTCCTCGTGGGCTGGAGCCCGGCCCGGGGAAGCCCCGGCAGGAGCAGAGATCAAAGAGCCGCTGCCTAAAAATACCGGCCCGGCACGTCGGGGCCTCTCGCTGCCCAGAGCTGCCCCCAAGGAACCCGGTGGGGCCCAGCCTGGCTCTGTCCGCACTTTCGGGGGCATTTTSCCGTTGAAAATGGGAGCTCGGCGGTGGCGGGCCTGGACAGTGGCTCCTCTGCGGGAAGCGCAGGCAGGAAGAGAGGCAGAGCCACCAGCCCTCTCCCCGCGATGACCGAAAACTGCAGCTCCCCCCTCCCGCCTTAAGGCCATAGKGGGGTCGAGTTTCCCAAGTCAGACTTTACGATCGCGAAAACCCTCCCGGTTTCTCGTTTGTTTTGCCCGGGGAGCGGGGGGGACTGTTGGAACAGGAATRTTCACGGAGGCGTTTTTTCTCCCTGGCCCTCGGAGCTGCGCATTATCCGCGGGGCTCACCTCGGGGCGCCGCCTGGCCCCGGCCCCGGGAGAGGCTGCCCGGGCTGTGTATTAACATACSGCGCTTTTTTCGTTGTCTTTTTACGGCTTTGGTTTTTGCTCCAGGGCTTTTCACGCGCGGAGGGTGCGGGGCTCCGGCCGCGGCAGGGTCCCGATTATACTGGGAATGCTCCCCTCGGGGACACAGAGCTGATGAGCGATTTTGCAGTGCCTTTAGTATTTTCCGATTTGTTTTAAATGTGGCAATGCGAATCTCCGTGTGGAGCTGCCCGGCTGCCGTCCCTTACACGGCAGCTGCGGCTGGGACCGGCCGAATCTGGGGAGCGYTGGGGAGGGGATGCCAAAACCCGAGTTCCGAGAGGCGCCCATTTGGGCGGCCCGGAGCCGGGCCGAGGGCGGTGACAGGCGCTGTCCGCCCGCGGCGCGGCCCCGCTCGCCTCGGGCACCRGGATTTCGGGCGCGGGCGACTCGAGGTGCCCCGGGCTGACGGCGGCGTGTGTGTCTCCCCCAGGGAGGAGCTGGCCATGAGGCTCGATCTGACCGAAGCCCGAGTGCAGGTGAGTGGCAGCGGCGGGACCGGGACCGGCGCGTCCCTCGGCGGCGCTCGGGGTAAGGGTGGCCCCGGCCCTCCTCGGCGGAGCCCCCGGCCCCGCCAGGGCCGAGTTATCGGCTGGAGAATCCCTGTGTGATTAAAATTCAGGGCTCCCACGGGGCTTCGGTTGTTAGAAACCCGCTCGGCCGCAAGTCGGGTATTTGGCTGCCATCAAATCTCCAATCGGGCTTCATAAAAGCCCACTTAGTGCTAGAACAAACAGGGCCATTTGAAGGCGAAATGTTGTTTGATTTCCTCTCYGCCTGCACAAGGAGCTGGCTAATGCTATTTGATTTCCCATTTTTGATAGCAATAAGCCTGCATTGATCTAATAGTGAGTGAGTGCAATGCTATTAAAGGTGTTTGCCGCCCCATACCAGAGTGCATTTCCCAACCCGTGTCTCATAACCAAAGAGACGATAAACATTGGGATGCCCTGATTGCCAACAGAAAACAGATGTCTCTGGGTTTGAAGCTGAGCAAATCACTTTACAGTTAAAATCGGGCGCTGATAAAGCATAATAAATTCCATATGGCTCATTTAATACACAACAGCTTCTTGCATTAGAGGGGCTAATGATGAGATTTGTCCCCTCCTTTCTGTTGACACATTTCTCCATTGTCAAACAGAGATGTGACAGCAAATCAGTATTTTCAGCTCAGGGGAACAAGTCGTGGGAAAGTTAAATAACTTTTTTAAAAGAAAGACACCCCCTTTCTCTCTCCTCTATTCATGGCAGAAGATGTAATTAAGTGAATATGAATTATGAGAGTCCCTTCGTTTACCTTTGGGTGTACTCAGACTTATTAATTCAATAAGGGGGAATTGTAGCGAGGACAGCTTGCTAATTGAGTTTTAGCGGGGAGAGACGCTCCCTCCGTGCCAGGCTGTTGCCTTCCCCAYGAACACAAAGCCTGTTCGTCGTGGGTACCCAGATAGGCGTGCGTGGAGATCAATTCCCGCTGAACAACTGTACAGAGAGACCCGCAGCGCTGCTGCCTTTCTGCCTTCCCAGAAAGAAGTGTCTCATGCTGAGCTTATGAAGCCGAGCATAACGGGAAAAAACTGCCCACATCAGCCCCAAAAGATTTACAAACATCTGTCTCTCACAGTCTCTGTCCTTAGGTGCGTGTGATGGCCTCACACTTGGTTATTAATGGAATAATTTATTTTCCTTTGAAATGTGGTTTATTTTCTTCTACCTCTTTCCTGTTTTAAGTTTTTTTATTTCACGATTTTTGCATTGTGGGAGGGGTAAAAGAGAAAGGACGGCAGGACCAGGGCATCCTAACTAACTTTAATAAAAGAGATCTTAAAAGGGCAGCCTTGAAATATATATTTGCTGCTTTGGTTGCCTCACAAATAATTTCTTCGTTTCAGACGTCATTGAAATTATGGGGTTTTTTTTCCTCTCTTTAAATCTGAAGGAAAAAAAAAGTCCACAATCYCCAAACGATATAATTTGTAAATATGCCCTTTAACGAAAAAGAAGTCGCGGTGTGGGTGTGAGTGCGGAATAATTCCCGTATAGCTCCCCTGGGAAAGCGTATTGCCGSTGTTCCAGCGCAGCGAAAGCGCTGCGGGAGCCGCCTCCCGTGCCGGCAGCTGTCCGCACCGCCGACCTGCCGCGAACGTGTGCGGGGGTGTGGAACTACTGCGCCCCTCCGGGGGCCAGGGCCTGCGCCAGGGCCGCGGGTGTCACCGAAAGCCCCGTGTCGGCCCCCGGCGTGGGTCGGCACAGCCGCGGGCTCAGCGCGGCACCGGCACACGTGGCCGTCTCCTTTCGGGGTGATCCCGCTTCGGGGGCGGCGGAGGAGCGCTCGCCGTCGGGCCGGTGCGGGGCTCCTTGCGGGGCTCGCCCCTCCGAGGGCGCGGGCAGGCGTATTAAAACCGGTTTTTCTTTTGGCTTTCAGGTATGGTTCCAGAACCGTAGGGCTAAGTGGCGGAAGAGGGAAAAGGCTGGGGCTCAGACACACCCCCCAGGTTTGCCTTTCCCTGGTCCCCTGTCAGCAACTCACCCCCTCAGTCCATACCTTGATGCTAGTCCTTTCCCTCCTCATCACCCAGCTCTAGACTCCGCCTGGACCGCCGCCGCCGCCGCGGCCGCCGCCTTCCCCAGCCTGCCGCCGCCGCCCCCCGGCTCCGCGGCGCTGCCCCCCGGCGGGACCCCGCTCGGCCTCGGCACCTTCCTGGGCGCGGCCGTGTTCCGCCACCCCGCCTTCATCAGCCCCGCCTTCGGCAGGTACCGCCCGCCCACGCGTGACCGGCAGCGGGGTTCTGAGGCGGGGGGTTCTGAGGCGGGGGGTTCTGAGGCGGGGGTTCTGAGGCGCGGAGCTGTGAGGCACGGGGGTCTGTGAGGCGGGAATGGCGCGCGGAAGGAGCGCGGCCCCACGCAGGACCCGCCGCGCGCGGCCGTCCCGGCGTTCGAACTTGGAGCGCCTCGCGGCCGCCGCCGATTGGGCGCCGCGCGGGTCACGTGCTCCCGCCGCGGCCGCTGATTGGGCGGGGGCGGCTCCCACGCCAGCCCCCCGCGCGGCCGCGGGTTCCCCGTGGGGGCGGCCGGGCCGCGGCGGGAACTCGGGCGGGCCCTGAGGGGAAGGGACGGGGCACGGCCCTGAGGGACCGGCCCGCGGAAAGAAAGCGGTGCTCCCACGCAGAAATTAAACCCGTGCGTGGGCTGCGCTACGTGCACGCGTGACCTCAGCTTTGCTCGGGSCGGCGGTTTCTGGTATTTGGCCGTGACATGCCGGGCGCTGTGCGCCGCTSCGGCCGCGGGGGGTCCGTCACGGACAGACTTTCAGCCTCGGGCATGAGTGGGGCTGAGCAGCTTCCACRGCTTCGTTTCGGGACGAGCTGCGCTCCGTCCTCGCCCTCCTCCGGGAGAGTCCGAGGTGCGGGAAGCGCCGGGAGGCTCCGGCAGCGCTGCTCGCGGGGCCGGGGCGGGCGGAGGGCGGACAGGAGCGGGTAACGGAGGGAGCGAGCGCTGCCTGCCCGGGRTCAGCGAGTTCCCCCCGCCGCCCTGACTGTGGCAAGGCGGGGAGGACCAGCCTTAGCGATTTTTCCTCGTTTTTTTTCTTTTTTATTCCCCGAAAAAGTCTTATTTTTAAAAATAAGTCGGGTATTTCCAGCGGGTCTCTGTCCCCTCGCGTCCGCGCTGGGCGGGAAGGGGGCGATCGGGGCCGTGCGGAGCCGGCGGTCCCCGGCGCGGCGGTGACGGCCGTCTCTGCTTCCCTTTGCAGGCTCTTTTCCACCATGTCCCCCCTGGGCAGCGCCTCCAGCGCCGCGGCTTTGCTGCGGCAGCCGGCTCCAGCCGCCGAGGGCGCGGTGGGCTCGGCGGGGCTGGGGGATCCGGCCAGCGCCGCCGCCGACCGGCGGGCATCCAGCATCGCCGCCCTGCGGCTGAAGGCCAAGGAACACGCCGCCCAGCTCACCCAGCTCAACATCCTCCCCGGCAACAGCACGGGGAAAGAGGTGTGCTAAGGCACGGCTGCCGTCCGCGGGGTGCGGGTTAGGTTGTTTTTTTAAGGGGGAAGAGAAAAAAAGAGGGAGAAAAGAGGAGAGTAAATACGCAAATCAATAAAGGTCACCTCAGATAGTATGAATCAAGACCAAACGGGGGGAAAAATAATTATGATTTTTTTTTTAAAAAAAAGAGGACCAGCAGCTGAGATTGTAGTAGGTCCTCAAGTTAGGAGCTTGGAGAAAGCGAGTGTCTCTCGCATCAGCCCTCACACGAGTGAAACGACACTTAAAACCTCCTGAATAAGCAACTCCTTGGCTGGTACGTTTCTTAAATGTACAATGTGTCCATTTCCTCTCTGAAAGTTGAGGTGGGGGAAAGTAAAACAAAAAAAGGAAAAAGAAAAAAAAAAAAGAAAAATAGAAAGCCCTAATAAAAGTTACTATATATTAGCGTTTCGTACACTAAATATTTTTCCTTCTGTTTATCTGGCAAGAAAAAAAAATAAATAGAATTGTAATTAAGAAAGAGAAAAAAAACAAAACAATAGAGACGCTAAGAGAGGGGGGAAAGCTACCCACATCTTAAAAAAACATCCTAGGATGTTAAGTTGGTCTGTTAGAAGCGCTGGAGAACTATTTTACATGTTGCAACGAGCTGCATATGCTAACCAAGGATGCTGCCAGTGCAGACTGAAAGTAAATTTGATGCTGTAAGATAACCAGTGCACTTAGGGGAAAGGGTATATCTTTTTCTTGTTATATTCTTTATCACTACACCAACCAAGGTTTTTATATCAAACCAAAGGGAAATACACTGCTAGAATATGGACTGTTTAAGTCACTAAACTGTGATTATTGATTCTGTACATACCATTGTTATAAAAAAGAACAGAGCTTTGTATATTTGAAATGTTATAAAACAATTGCACTCAGTGTAGTGTTGTAAAAGTTTGTCATTCTGTAGATTCTTACTGTGTTGTAGATATAATAGGGTTCCTAGACAAATATTTATGTACAAACTCTTTATTTAACTTATTAACTGTAGAGGTTTCTGAAACCCTCAAGAGGCGATGGTACAGTACTTTTTTGTGTAATGTCGTTATTGTTAACACTTTTCCTTGCTATCCGGTGGAGAAGTGCCACGTTCAGAAAAAAAAAAAAAAAAAAAAAAAAAAAAAAAAAAAAAAAAAAAAAAAAAAAAAAAAAAAAAAAAAAAAAAAAAGAAACAAAAAAGAAAGGGACAAAAGAAAAAGCAAAAATCCCGGTCCTTGCGGGGGCTGCGGAGCCACCTGCGCCGCACTGCGGGTGCCCGGGGCCGGGGGCGGCCGGGGCTGAGCCCCGCCAACCTCAGGGGGTGTGGGGTGGGCCGGGGTCCCTCGGGCGGGGGGAGAAGCGAGGTGCCGGCAGCCCCGTTTGCGAGGGGATTTGCGGATCGCGGGGTCCGGTGGGGCAGCCACGGCCGGACCTGCCCGCACCCTGTCGCGGGTACCGCGGCGTGTCCCCCCAGCTCCACAGCCCGGGTGTTCTCCGGGAACACACCGCGGGAAGCCGCCCCACGCACCCCCGGCCCTCGCCASGGGGAAACGGGGCAGCCCCAGAGCTCCGCCGCTGCCGAAAGTCGGGGACGGCAGAGAAAAACAGAAATTTTGGGGAGCGCTTGTCTGTCTCCGCACCTTTGGGATCACAAAACTTTCTCTGCGCCAGCCTCTTCATTCTCCTCGGGGTGAACTTCCTTTTCTTCCCTCTTTCTTTACTACCCCCCGGGTGTTTTTTTTCCTTGTCTTTTCTTTCCTCCTCTTTTTTTCCTTAATTTTCCCCTATTTTTTTTTAAATTTTTTTTTTTGGACGCAGCGCTCCCGTCTGCCTGTTTCACGAATCAGGGGCCGAAATACGGGAAGCCCCCGGCCGCGATCAGTCCTGGTCCCGCCCGACCAAGCCCCGGCCCCCGAGGGCAGCGGGCGTGGGGCACTTTTTGGGGGTGATTTCATCGCGGCAGCGCTCCAAAGCGGCGGGCCGGGGCCGGAGAAGAGCCCATGAACACACCGAGGGGGCTCCGGGAGCCGCCGGCCGGGAAGCGCCGCTGGAGCGTGGGAGCCCGGAGCGACCCTTCCCCGCAGCACCCGCCYCCACCCACGGCATTTCACATCCCACAGCCCCAACCCCGCCCGCCCCCAGCCCTATTTTTGAGTTCTAAACACTCACCATAGGCGCGAAAGAAAAAAAATTTATGGGAAAAATAAGGCTTGTTCCCTGGACGTTATTAACAGTGCAGACTGAAATATACATTTTTGCCTTAAAGAAAAGGGAATCATTATCAAGCCATTAGGCATTAAGAAATGTCATTCAGTCATTTTTATTCATTCTGCTGAAATCTTCGTAAAAGCCCGAATCATACTTCTGCAAGCAGCAATTTTGTTAATCCAGGGGGTTATTACTCTGGTCCCTTATTAGGATCTATACTGCTGCCAAGCAATCCTATAACCTTCTCAAAAGAAGTTTACCTCCGTGTTATAAAACCAGTAGTGGTATTTATACTGTGCAATAATTAGTGTATTACCTGAATCCACTAACAGGTTCATTTTATCTCCGCACAAAACCCCTAGTCTGCTTATAGAAAGCTTGTGCCTCCTTTGGTGCTGTTAAAGTGGTGAAAGAGTGAATGAAGGCTGGTAGCACTTTCTCCTTTCGCCGTGCCTTAATTCCCATCTCTTTTTGCTCTCATCCAATTAGTGCAGTGTATTAAGCGGTTTATCATCTCATAGTCAGCTATTGAGAGAAACAAGGCGAACACTTTGCAATAGAGCCTGCTCTCCTTTGACACCCTCAGGTACTTACATATTCCACTGTGCTATGAATAATAGAGGAAGAATAGAGCGCTAATTCCCTCATCAAAGAATGCCTTGTCTGCTGCTTTGCTCAACAACACCATTCTGATCAAAAGAAAAGCAATAAAGCTTAGCATAACAAAACGAAACCTACTTATTAGCTTAGTGGTTAAATTAATGCAGAGCCGCTGCTATTCAAAACCAAGGTTTGAAAACAGCCTCCAACAACCTGATAATGCTGCCTTCGGGATGAAGGAATTTTAATCTGAAATTTGAAGCTGGCACAGATGAGTTAATCTATTAAACTGCTATAAGGAGGGTGCGGGAGAACTATTCAATTAAGGCACATTTAAGGTGCTCTGCAGAAGACGGGGATGGATTTGAAGGGGAAGATGTGCTCCACTTCGGCCTTAGAAAACTGCCTTTGGCGGMGAAAAGAGGGATTTTGGCACAGCGGCAACCGTGTTTGCGGATGGGAATTGTTTTTCATATCGCATATGTCATCAGCGAAACCTGGCCACCGGCTCYATATATCAACACTCCTCTTCCCCAACTGCAAATAAATACAAATAAACACAAACCTTAATTTTAACAGCACGGGGTGGGGGAGGGGGATATGAGGAGGGAAAGCAAGGRAAGGCGATTCAGGCCWGACCAGGCTCAGAATGCAAACCTCYRAACTTCAGTTTTTCCCAAATTATTTACAGCGCAGCATTCACCAGCTCYATTTAATATTAAATGCTATAAAGATGATTTTGCGTTTCCCAGCCTTTCTGCGAGGCCAAGACAAGGCACGGTGCCCAGAGCTGATTAGAGAGGGAGAGGGGAGGGGAAAAAAAAATCCAGTTTACTCCTTGCCAAGACYTCAGCTCTGATCGGACCAGCTTTGCTGAGAGGAATCAAAAAGAGCCTCCATTCGGGGTAAAAGCCCTGATTTCCCATCCCTACCCCCCTTAAGTGTGGCTGCCAGGGTGGCGGGGGCTCCAGGGCTGTGCCACTCACGGCTCCTCCGCCTTCGTGTGTGCAGGAACAGCCCCTCGCAGGGCCACTCTGTGCTGCTGCACCCTACACAGTCATTCCACAACACTCTCATTTAATCTAAACATCCCTAAACTTGCAAATTAACAGGCTCTTCAGCTGTAATTATACAGATACATACAAGTGCCACAGGGTCAGGTTATGCCGTATCTATCCATTTTATTTGTATACCTAATGTTTGGAGGAGAAGGTCACACTTTTTACTTTCCTAAGGCATTTTACCCAGTTAATATYAGTAATATCTTCATAATCCTAATTGGGTTGGACACAAAACATCTAAAAATCCCCGTGTGAAATTACAAGAAACCAGGATCTTTTGAAGTTCTGCAACTTGAGTATGTCAGTATGTCATCTTGGCAGCAACACCTTCTTTCCAAGACTCCAAATGAAGTCTGTTTTACATTTCTCCAAATGAACCCAGCTAGACACACTGAGATAGCTCACCAGGGTGGGACAACACTTGCAGGACACCAGAGATCCATCAGGTTCCATTTCTCACTATAGTGATTCCATGTGAGCAGAAATGAAAGGATTTAGCTCCAAAAGTTGCTAGGAAGATGACTGTGTCTTTAGGCATATACAAACTGACACTACCCATACTGACACACAGCCTCTTCCAAATGCCACTTTAGGGACGAATGAATGCCATAAAATACTCTTGAACACAAACAGACACATGTATCCCTACAGTGCCCAACATCTTCATGCTGATGCTCTTATGTTTTCTTCAAGCTCCCTTTGTTAATGGCTGCTCATCCTGAAAACAGACACACAAGCAATTCTTTAATACCAGGAAAAGTCTGGAGTGATACAACCAAGCATGGAGCATTTTCAATCATCAGATCATAGAATCAAATTCTCTTTTACTAGAAAACTTTATTTTTTTCCTTCTAGTATGAAAAAAACTTTACATTTTGTACTGTTTAAGATTTAAAAGCAAATTTTTATAACCTTACATTAATATATCACATTGCAAAGTTAACAATGAACATGGGTTGTCATTTTATTAGAAGTAAATCAAAAATACAATTTGTTTGTAAAAACTGTTAAACCTCCAACACAGTCATTATTACAGAACAGTAACTATGATTTGCTGCTTTCCATCCCCCCGTTACTGGTTACAATGCCATCCCAAAAATATTTTTCTCTACTGACTGCTTACTTTCAAATATTTTGCATGGAAAGAAATGGAACACATTTATATCCTCCGTATGTGTGAAATGGGTTTTGTACGTGTGCATGTCTTTACATCCACTCAGAAATTTTCAACATGGCAAAATGCTATGCTTAAAGATGCTTGGAAAGACTCCTAATAAAAAGATGGTCCCTATTTTTAGCACCTCCAGGTTTCAGTGGTTCTTTAATGAATTTCAAAGCAAAGCTTCCCTACCTCTGTTCAGAAGGTAATAGGACATTTAAATGCATTTAGGTTTAGTATTGTTTTTAATTGGTATGTTTATGATCAGGAAGAAGATAAACTGTGAAAAGGCAAAACATTAGTGCTCCTACTGAGACCTCTACTAACCTCTCTTCCTGAGAGCACCTCTAGTAAATACCCTGGAGCAAAGTCTAGGATCACTTACATTCCAGCAACTCTCACTGGGAATTATCCAATTAAAGCAGCAATTCCCCCACCCCCTTTTCCCTCATAGGTCTAAATACACAACAAAATATATTGCAAAAATCAACTACTACATATTTTAATAACTCTGGTTTCTCAATGAAGAAAAGAAAGGAAGATAAAAACACCTCCAATACTTAATGTCCATGAGAATCATACAGCCTGTTTTCATCTCCCATTTTTCCTCCTCCAAAGAGACAAGATTATTAAAACCTCATTGTACATACTGAAATAAGAGTATTGCAGAAGAGATCATTAAGATAAACAAGGGACTAGCTTCCCTCCATTTTAAATCTATCACCGTCTTTCATTAYTGGACTCTCCCACAGATCTTCCTATACTGACAGTGAAGAGTTTGCCAAGGTTCACTTCTGAGTAGCCACTCATGGACAGCCATTTGTCYACAGTGCTCTTCAGTCTTTTATAGGCATCAGAGACTTCCCTCCTCATAGGCCTCTTCTTCAAATACTCTAGAAAAACAAAGGGAAAAAAAAAACAAAAACAGAGACRGATTAAACAACCACAAAAAGACAGGATTTTTGCATTCATTAGACTGTGAATCATGGTATTTTAAAATGAAATGAATGTCATAGCTAGCAAAGCTTGCCACAAACATCCTCTTTGCTAGCTAAGACATTCACTTTGTTTGTTCCCAAGTTCTGCTGCATTCCTGCCTTTCCTGCAGAAGCTGGTGAGGGACCATGGTGAACCTTGGCCATGGAGCCAAGGCTGAAGTTCCCTCAGCCCCACCAGCGTAGGTGAAGTGGTAAAACTGGCAAGAAGCATCCCTAGTGCAGTTCTGTCATCTAACTGGAGTGAAATGGGGGTTCACTGAGTCACAGCAGAGAAAGTAAGCAAGAGCTGGGCTGGCTTGGAAAGGATCTCATTTAAAATGGGCACGTGCATCCCTTGTCCCTGCTGCTAATACTGGCACTGGCACAGCCTGGGACTCATCACCAGGTTTGTGTGTTGTGTCACACACCTTGTGTGCAGGATGGGAATTATGATCCTCGGCATTAYAGAGCCATTGGAAGAAAAAGGGAAGCAGCACAAACAAGGGGGAATCCATGCTACACTACCCTAAAATGGAGAGAAGGTGCCCAGGATCTCAACGAGATGTCAAGTTCATCTGATACACAAATGAAAAGGCACCCAAATGCTTGATCAAGAGATGTCTGGAGGACAAGACATTCACTCACCAGTACTTTTTTATGTGTGCATGAGTGTGCATAGTTCACAGCAAAGACCAAACCGTTCTTTTTCTGCTGAGTTTTTTGTTAGATTTTATGCCATTACAACTAAGGGATTTTGTTTGGGTGATTGTCCAGCTTTTCCTTTACAAAAGCTGTGGACAAAGACTAAAAGAGCAAAACATTTCACCATTCTATTATACAGCAATGCCAAGTGGATGAAGATCTGGTGCAGTTGTGCTCCTGCTTTCCAACCAAGTCAATATTCTAGAAACACAGCTCCTCCCCAAAAGCTGCTCCTGCAGTTACACCCTGGAACAGTGGATAGCAAATACACTGCAAAATAAGGTGCCCTGCCAGGCAGCTTCCCTGTTAGGCTGGAGGAACTCCAGGACCAGCAGAACCAGGAGAGCACAGCACAGTCACTGAAAGGTCATCATTTCACTCCACTGAATGTAAAGCATGTGAGCAACCAACTCTTGTCTTGTGAGCAACCAACACCATCCTTCCATTGCACATTAGCTTTGTCTGAAAGCTGCTGCTCATTTCTCCACCACCTTCACGGCCCTCCTTGTCCTTTAAACATGGAACAGGGGAGCCTCTATCCCCTCTCAAACAGCTTTTACTCTAACAAGTTCAGATGAAAAACCAGTTGTCTCTAGAAACAGTTGAGTTTATTCAGGAAAAGGTTTTGGGGGAGAAGGACACATTGGTTTTTTGAGTCTAAGGGATGAAATGACTAATTTTTGTGACAACTCACTACTGTGGTATGACTGAGATGGAGATGTCCCATCAGACAAACCTGAATCTCAGCAGCCAAGTCAAGGACTGCTACACGAAGAAATGGCAGGGTTGAGAGGCATGCTGATAGAAAAAGCTGTTACAATTTAGAGGTTTGTGAATTTCTCCTCCCTGAGGATTTACAAATATTTCTGCAGAGCCTCAGATGTTTTCCTATGAGCTCAGCAGAGTAGCTCTGGGTACAACACAAATAGCAATGTCTTACTGAGCAATTGCCACCTGCTCAGGCWTTCCATGTTATCACAAAGTTCCTCTGAACTCAACTGCTTTGCATGAAGCCATCAACTCTTTTAAAAATTAAATTAAAATCTAAATTAATGATGCCAGTCTGAGTAACTGAATAYGTTGATTAAAAGCACTCTGATAAGCACCTTTCATGCATTGTTGTGAAGAAGTTATGCATTGTGCTGTCATATTCAGTTTTGTGTCTGGGTACCAAGCAAACAGAGGAAGATGCCTAATTGAAAATACCACATTACACAGACAGTAATGACTTAACATCTATTAGCAGAATTGAATTTTCCTTAAACTACACCTCCAATACAATAAAAACTTTGATTACGTSAATCTGTTCATTAACAGGCTGAAGTCGCTATGGCATAAACACATTTAACAATCCTGAAAATATTTAAATGTAGGATTAAATTAAACAAACCTTGAAAATTGTCTTAACCACATCCATAAAAACACCAATCCCACTTTGCCACAAATTGATCTCTTACTAGTTAATGTATTTTCAAGATAAAYGATACAGTAAGTGGGTTCAGTTGCAACTGCTCTCATTAACCAAACCATRCTCTTTATACCAAGGAACTGCAGAAAATACCATCCTTGCACCTCTMAATTAGGCCAAAATAGTTTAAAGCTTCCTGGAGCTCAGGAGGGACCAAGCTAAAACACATCGGTGCTAACAGCTGGCACATGTGAACAGAGAAGGAAGACACATTAATCATCAAAACATCGAGGCAAACAATAAACCAAAGGGCTGAAAGCAGGAACAGAAATMCAGGACCATGTACAGCTCCAATTCAGGCTTCAGGGCTCCAGCCATCCCACTAACAGAGCTCCCAGCTCCCCACAACATTAAATCTAAACTCCAATTATACACAATAACCTTTCTGACAGTATGCTTCAAACATTTCTTAGATGCAATTACCCTCGTAGAGGCAGGCAGGAAAGGGTGGACTGAAAAAAAAAAAAA
>NW_026623482.1:448505-493505 GCF_030028575.1 Malurus melanocephalus | reverse complement strand
AGGAAATGCCCATACAGCTGGGAAACCAGTTAGATCTTTAATTACAAAAACAGAGGATTAACCTACAGTATTCTGGGATTACATAATTGGTTT
This sequence comes from Malurus melanocephalus, assembly GCF_030028575.1. Lineage (NCBI taxonomy): Eukaryota > Metazoa > Chordata > Aves > Passeriformes > Maluridae > Malurus > Malurus melanocephalus. The sequence continues at coordinate 493,412 of NW_026623482.1, read as the reverse complement.
TAACAGTGATATTTTTTCCAGAATACATGTTTTAAAAACTGTAAGAAGTCTAAGAGAACTACACCACACAGGAATATTGCAGCACCAAGTGAGAGTTCTCCTGTACATGATGTATCCTGGCAATCTAAAGGGTTTTAAACCATGTATAACACATCTGGCATAGCCAGACAGRCTATGAGAATCAGATCCATCCCACACACAGCACAAATCATAGCTGAATAATGCACGAAAATTAATATTTTTGCTAGAGTTAGAATTTTCAAGCACTGCTTTCAGGGTCAAATTCTGATCGCAGTCTTCCACAGCTTTAGCTTATCCGGGGGCCCTGCAAAGAATTTTCTGGGTTTTTTTTCTATAGTTAAATTTATTTTTAATGAATGGTAGAGGCACTAAACCAAAATGTTTAAATGTYTACATAGATAGATTCAGACAAACTTCCTTATCAGAGCACCAAATACTGCCCTCATGCCCTCTTTTTTCTTTAAGTAACTCTCCAGCAGAATGTTCAGGTTTTGGCCTTTTTWAAYTTYTTTTTTAAACTACATTTTATCTTTTTCTACATTGACCTAGCAGCTAGAAGCAGTAAGTAAAGAATGAACCCACCAGCCCTTCAAACCAGATAATCCTCAACAAAATACCAGAAGTAACTGGATTACCACCAGCAGTTAAGAAACAACTCACACTTGAACAACTGCCATGTATGAACATAAAACAGTTTCAGCATGGAATATAACTGTAACTTCACTCTTAGCTTTCCTCATTTTAAAGTTGCCTYACTCTCAGATTTACAGTTTAACTTGGTTTTAATAAAGTTTTTCAGCTTTGAAATTGAAGAACTTAAATGAAAAAAACAGAGATAAAGGAAGTGAAATGGGCAAAAGCTGAAATGCTTGCAATGCTTTCAGAATAATATGTAAGCTTCTTCATAGAAAAGGAGTTTTTAGAGAGATTCTRAAAACCATTCTGCACGTTTTGTTGCCTGCTCTGAAGGGTTTGATCTTGGGCACTAAGACAAAAGAACTGAGCAGAGAAGTGATTTGCCAGAGAATTGTAATCTGGAACTCCTTGCAGACCAATCCATATGGATCACTTATACTGAAAAGCACGTGCTTTCAAAATTGCAAATTACTCCATTAATATTAGAGTACATATACTGAAGGCTGAAAATTCAAAGGTGGCAACATTATAAATGGTTGTCTTCAATATAAAGCCAGTATCTTGTTAGAAGCTATTCTTTGGTGCACCACTCAAACAGAAAAGAAAAGAAGTGGGTGAGGGTCAAGCTCCAGCTTAACTAGTCCTTATTTAAACTGTGTTCAGTTCAACTTCATGTTTTCTCCTCAAGGAGCCCTAAYAGTCACCCCAATTAATTTTCCTCCTTTAAAAAAAACAAATAGCTGATTTCACAGCCTAAAATGCCATTTCGTTTTAATGCTTTTTAAGCACTTTGTAGGCATCTCAATCCTTACTTTTACATTTYCTTCCTAGAAAGCTTGCCTTATGTTAAATATTTTCTGGGAAAYTGAATAATAAGATTGAGATCTGCAAAAATAAGGGTGTTTTTTTGTTCCATTCAAGAGTCAGTTCCCTCCCTCCTCCTTGGCTGCAAAAGATATTAGCTCTGAAATTGCTGCACTGAGTCTGCTTCCTGTATYGTTTCCTGTAGGTGGCTCTTTAGTGAGGAATTCCACAGCATTTAACCAAGTGCATGTGACGATTTTCCATGTCATATCTCCAAAATATAGGCCAAGAAGAGAGAAAGACTTCGTGCCATGKGTATAAATAACTACAAAAAACCACCCCAATGGATTTGAATTTCTCTCCCATCTGCAAAAATACTAAATGAAGAAATACACTGTGACCAAACTCTGGGGGTTTCAGTTTCCTTCTGTTCATAATTCATCCAGCTGGTTTTCTGTACTAGCTACATGTAGGACTCAACTTTAGTAAACACACTTTCTACAGGTCTTTCTGAGAAACCATTTACATAAAGAGACCTTGCAAATGCATGTAGCTGAATTCTGCAAGCTTCCTGGTAGACAGGTCTGTTGACATGTGGTCAAAAAACAAAGAAACTGGTGCAATAACCCCTGTAAAACTGAAATTCTACTTTAAAAAGGAAAGAGAAAAACAAAACCAAAAGAAAAAAAAAGGGGATCTGTTAAATTTAGATATAATTACCTTAAGCAGTAAATGTTTCTCATGGAGTTACGTTCCACTTTTATCTTGAGAACTCATTTAGTGCTCACCTTGCTTTTTAAATCACTATTATTATGGTTACCTACATAATAAATGGTGTGTGTGTCTATATCACTTAGGTGCTTTGCACTTTAACTTTTCAATCACGTTGCCTGGTGGACACAGTTTTACTTCCTTGAGGGAGATGATCCTGCTTTTTTTTCCCTTGAACTCCAGGGACAAAGTACCTTTCTCCACTTTTGCAGTCATTCAGTTCCCATAACAATCACTCCAAGGTATTCTCTTTCACGAGTTTATTTACCCAGCATGGACACAGCTTTGGAGAGAACAGTTCCCCTGACTCACAGGTATTAAGTCTTGGCACAGCAAATAAAAAGTGACCCATTTGCACCACCAAGGGGCTCCCCTGACAGAAGAAACCTAAGAGTCCACAACATTTCTACTATCAAAGCAGCAAACCCACAATGGTTAAAATGCCACCAAACCAGTAGGGAAATGCCCATCTTTAAGAAGGGATGCTCAAAATGCCTAATTGTGATAAGTGTGCATTTCCACACTGCCACCTATTGGGAGATTTTAAAGAACTTCATCAATATTAGCAAATTCTAATGGAAGCTGTTCCCATGAGACAAACACCATTCCTGTCCCACAGCAAAAGAACAATTTATGGATTAAGGGGAAGAATTTCAAAGCTGTACCACCAGTGCTGMCTACCTAATGCCCTAAATATATTTCCTCACCTTCACCATGACCACTGCAGTGCTACCACACTTACCAGGCTACCAATACGAAATCCTTTGAAAGCTGGGCATGTTATTTAGATGTCTAAGTGCAAGGCTGAAATTCACAGCTGAATCAGYTCTTTCTCTGTCCTACAGCACTTGYTGGGGGCTGTAATCTGCAGTCCTACACTCCACAGTGGTGCTACCTMGTGACAGATGCAAAAAGCTGCTTCCCTGTTAAAAATGACCAGAACACAATAGAGCATAACACACATTTTTTTCAGGGATGCAAGCAAGTGAAACAAGTATTCAGGCTGTGAGGGTATTATATTATCCATAAAAAAAAAAGAAAAAAAAGACTCGGCCACAGGCGAGTAAAATATCCTTGCTCTTTTAATTCCCACCACCCATAAATAATCTTCCTGTTTGTGTTTTATTGGAAAACAACTGATTTAAAAGTCACCTAGTGCTATAATCCCTGCTTCACAACTGCCATCTGTCCTGCAGCGGGAGTAACGGACCCTTTCATTCACAAGCAAAGCCAGAGGAATAAAGAGGAAGAGGAGGAGTTGAAGGGGGAGAGAGTGAGAAAGCGGATAAATTCCGTTTGTGCTATTAAAAAAAAACCAGAAAAGTGAACTCAGTGGTTGAAAAGTGAAGATAAAAAGATGAAAACAGTAATCTTGCTACAGAAACCAGAGAATTATGTTCTTGCTCTACCCCTCTTTTTTCTTTTTTTTTTCTTTCACACCGTACAAACTGTAGCACCCTGAACAACTCACTCCCCTGCTATTTCCAGCACTTTAGAGAAACTTTTCAACATTTCTGTTCGACACATATTTTCAGCAGTGAGGTGAAGACAATAAGTAAACAGGTAGTGAAGGGCTATTTAGAGAGCTGGTCAGTCACGGTAATAATAACAACGCAAAAAGAAAAAACCCCACACAGCACAGAACATCTATCCTATGCGCTGTAGCCACAGACAACACATGACCTCTGACAAACAGTTTTCAGAGTAATTTTAATGCTACTCTGGATTTAACTTGACTAACTGGTAGCAATTGAGCACATCTTTTTTTGTGGCAGCAGTTATCTAAAATGCTACAATAACAGCATCAAAAGTAGAATGGTGGAAGATTGGTTTTCCATTGTGCTGCTGAACTGGCATAATGCCCACTTTAAAAGCAATTCGCTGCTCATCACTGAAATCTGGCAGACACGACACTAAATGCCTTGAGGAAAAAAAAAAAAAGGGTCTTGAGAAGGGGGAACCACTCCAACCACCAAGCAAAGAAAAAGAGGGAGATTGAAAAAAAAAAGGGAAGAAAGAAAGAAAGAATGATGAATCCATGTAAGAAGAGAAAATTGCAAAAATAAAAAGTTTAGCACTGCATGCAGACTCAACAGGCACTACTTAATCTGCTTGAAGATTTTATCGCAGGCTTGCATTAGTAATATCAGAGCAAAACAAAAGCAAATATATATTTATGTCTGTCTATTGTTCTGATGAAGTGAAAATGTACTGAGTTACGTCAATCATTTGTCAAACACATCTTCCTAGTTTTATTTACCACTAAATATAATGAGTAAATATGTGATAATAAAACTCTTCTTTTTATACGGACATATACAATTTTTTCCCACAACTAAATACAGGTAATGATTTAGKAAGCTTTCAAAATGTCTTTTTACTGTCAATAAAACTAATTCTATTCCCATTTTCATGTTAAAAAAAGGCTTTACAAATGAAAATTCAAATTAAAATTCTGATTATAGTGTAGTGTGACAACACCTGTATTTATAATTTTACTGTCAGCTAGCTCGTAGTGTTTAACAATAGCTTGAAGCAGAAAAGTAATTGGAATTTGTCTGTAACATGCCAGATGACGACACTGGGCACTTTGCTGGGCTAAAGCAAATTTAGTTTGATGACAAAATAATCTCAGAAGATCGGACAGCAMCCCCCGCCCTCCAGAAGGTTAAATAAAGCTATCCCTTTCCCTGGGATAAAATCTAACTGTGGTAAACCAAAACAGCTGAGCAGGAATCCCCCAAATCCATCCCTGCAACATTCACCTCCCAGCAGCTCTTCTGGAATGGTGCATCACTCACCATCATCATCAATATAACTCAAAAATATGGGAGAGAATGGGAGCAGAGGACACCARGCTGGGAAGAGGTGCTAACACGAGTGCTGCACCTCTGTGAAAATAAAAAAGGAAGCACACAACAAGAATGTGCAATGCCAGAGTGAACATRGAACTATCCCATGTCCTGAGTTTTCATATTTCCCCAACACCATCACTCACACCTACTGGCTGCTGCATGCTGACAGGACAGGTCAAAATTAGGACACAAACACAGAAACTTTTTAAGAAAAAGCTAAAAGAAAAGGCAAAAAAAAAAAAAGCTTTTCAATCTGAAGATTTCAAAACTGAAACACATGCCACTCTCCACACACAACTTGTCTCACTGAAGTCGACAAATTAAAAGCCCATGTTTTTCATTATGCTGAAGACAGAAAAAAATAAAGAAAAGGAAGCCACATAAGAAAGAAAAACAGAATGACAGTGATGTTTTAGTTTACACTAGATATGGCAACACATACAAACTGTCAAAACTATGGAGTGAAAAAAGCTGTTATCAAGCAACTGTCAAGAGAGTCCTCTGAGATTTGGAAATCTTGTGTTTATTGTAACTACTGCACATTACACAAAGAAAGAAACATCCCTCTTCTTACCATTGCTGCTAAATATCATGCAAGAGAACCCAGACTTCTCCCTCACTATTTAGATTAATTTTTTTTCCTGTGCAATTCTGTGCTTGACAGCACAGGGCTCCTCCTTTTTCAGGTTTTTTATTGTTTGGTCAAAGTTCAGAGAGAAACTTGAGGTTATATCAAACATTATTTCATTTTCAAGAACTGTCAACACCCATTTTATGTTGTTAACTTGTTGTCCGTCATTTAAGAGTAGAACTGTTGACACCAAAATACACAGAATAAGAATTTCTCTCTTAAAACACGTACATAGAAAGAGCAAAGATAATGGAAACAGCTATTTTACTAGACATACTAACAATTCTTTTTCATGTATTTTAACATAGTGACTAGAAATGAGTCAGTTAACTGGCAGCAAGCTACAATATTCAAAGGTTTCGTCTGAATGTATTAATGCAGATTTTAAATTGCACTTTTGGATTAGAAGAAAACAACTTCSCCTCAGAGAGAAATCCCCAGTATCTACATGGTTTCAGTAGAGCTTTCAAAGTTCTGTTTTGAGTGACAGCCTTCTAGGATGATGTCTCAATCAGTGGCAACATTCCAACCATGGATACCTGGTTAAAAACTTGTGACCAAAAACCAGATTGCTTTTTGCTCATTACTCACTGTAAAATCACATTTATGATCATTTCTACACTTCAGGTGTATGCAAAAATCACCTTTATTTTGAATCATGGGTTTTACAGAAGAAACATCTGATGAGGTCCCAAGATTTAGCCTGGAGTTCTTGAGAAACAATGAAGCCTTGAATGTGTTTGTCAATGTGTGATTTTATGATATTTTTAATGCATCGGTTCTGGGGAGGGAAATGTCGAACTCAAAACTCAGTAAAGGAAGACTCAAATATTATTTGAGCACAAGAGCAAACGATTGATTGCCCCCATGAAGTCAATGTGCCCAGAGAGAGTACAGGAATTTTAAATGTCTCCAAACTGATATTATTTCATTCTGAATTTGTTAGGGATGCCACATCATGTCTGTAGATCTTTGTGTGAGCTGACTTTCGAGGATCAGCTCCTGTTGGAGTTACCTGTAGTGGCCACCACTGTGCAGACACCAAAATCTCCTGGGAACCCCTGAGTACAGAGCCTGATACAGCTCAGCTGCTCAAACTATTAAGGACATCTTCACATTTTTCATATATAAGTTTTTGGGGTTTTTTTTTGTAGTCTTAAGAGCACTTCTTCAAAATGTCATAATATTTATGATCATTAGATGAGAATACTTGAACAAAAATTCAGCCTGACACATTATATTTCCCACAACTACCATGACCACTTAGGTATAATTTTATCTCCCAGTATTGGTTAACCTCACATAACACAATGACTAATGCATTATCTTAATGTAAAACATAAAATAAAATGATTGAGAAWCTTAACAATAATGAATATTTCCCACTAAAAACAGCATTGTTAGCTGCTTTATTTCCTAGCTTTGCCTCTCAAGTACTTCCTCCTCCTGGATTATAAGGGTTTTAAAGTACCATAACAATTACTGCATAAACRGCTGCAGCTATATGTCCATTTAACACAGTCTTTTGAAAAACATATATTAATAYCCTAATAGAGCTTACACACCTGCTCACACAAAACACAAGAAACAGCAGTCTGATCCTCAGAAATTGAATAATATGAAATAAAGCTATTTTCAAGACTYGCAGCCTTGCAACACTGCATAGATATGATCCATATGCTAAAAGTCTATTCAAGTACTTATTGCTCCATAAATAGAAACAGTTCTCATCAGTGAATTGCAGCAAAAAAAAAGAAAGACTATTTGGAAGGTGTGGTGCAGAGCARGGGTGAATGGTTGAACTGGTCCTGGGCTTCCATTATGATTAGATTTAGAATTATTAAAGTTTGTGAGACATAAAATGGTTAGCCCGACTCATCAAGGTCTTTTCATCTTACCTAGTCTACCAAATACCCTTTGAAAGTTCATAAAAGCACTCTGAGAGCTGTATTTTTAAAAAGTCAAGTCTGACTGAAAAGCTCATCTGCCAAATYCTCTCCTTCTTCATATACACTTCTAAGGGTTAGGAGACAGAGGRGGAAAAAAAGGATGGGAGAAAAAGAGAGGGTCATTATAGCTGAAATTCAACACACTGAAGTTGGCACCATCAAAATAAAGAGTTCTTCCCATTAATCATGAAATTTAGAGTACTGGAAAATCTACCAGACCTATTTTACTGAACAGGAAAATTCAGTACCAGAATATTGTTAAATTGAGTTAGCATTATCAGTGGAAAAAATATGCTCTATTTCCTATTATTTATGAAGCCCTGTTCTTTTCTTTCTTACCAATTACATTCCCTATCATTTCCAAAATATACAAACTGTTTTCAATCAACAGATTTCTTTATTACAGCGTACTGCATGCTTGTTACTGCCTCTTTTCTATATTGAACCCTTGATTGGACAAGCATTTCGAATTTAACATGGACTGTGATTGCACACATCAAACAAATTAAACCTGCCAATCTCTTCTTGGAGGATATCCTTTATATATACTATCATTGAAGAGTACCCCGAGTGTATTTGCTCAGAAGAAATGGGGAAGGAGGAAATTATTATTATGGCAGAGTCAGAAGACATTCATTTCCCCATGATATGTAACTGGCCCAGCATCCTCTTTTTCCTGTTTTCCAATGAATTATTTTATAACAGAAAAACATACTAACTGAATTTCTCAGTGACTGTTTTCCAATCATAAGTCTATTTTTTCCTTTTGGAAAATAGCTAATCATGTTGCAAAAATGAGATGGCAGTAAGAAATGAAAGAACCAGTAAGCCTGAAACTGATTTTCCTTAGGTTAAGCAGTTGCAAACCCAGATTAAACAGTTCTTTGTAGAGTAACAGAACTAAAATACATTGGGTTATGTAAGCCTGTTCAAAATGAGACTCAAATTTGTAGAGCTTTTGACTYTGCAAGCAGGCAGTCAGTCACAGGTGCTTAAGACAGTCTTAAGCTGCACCAGGGGAGGTTTAGGTTGGAYATTAAGAAAAGTTTCTTCACAGAAAAGGTGATTAGACATTGGAACAGGCTGYCCAGGGAGCTGGTAGAAYCTGGAAGGTGGTGTTTAAGAAACAACTGGACACAGTGCTTAGCACTATGATTGGCATGGTGGTGTTTGGTCAAAGGTTGGACTTGATCATCTTGGAGATCTTTTCCAACCTAAATAATTSGGCGACCCCATGAAGATGAAAATACTGGAAAGCATTTGCTTGAAAGAGGCAGTTCAGAGATGCACTGGTTCAAAAATCAAGGTCAAGAGGGAAGAAGACTGAAAAAACAAAAGCAAATAAACAGAATGGAGCAAAGTCAAGACAATCAAGTCAAGGAATGTACAAAACTCACCGAATAAATTAGAAAAAAAATTCATTTCAGGTATCTGTTAGCAGTGCTTAACTAAAAGCATTCACAATTCTTTGCACTTATTAAAGCTGAATATAAATTTCTCTTCTGCAAATGCTCATGAAATTGATATATCTCCTTATCTGGAAAACACTATCAGTTTCCTGCTTTATCTGCATCATCAGGGAAATACAAAAAGGACAGACTACTCATGCTGCTTTTAMAGCTGCTGAGCACTGAATCTTCATTCAGAGGACCAAGGTGCTACACTCAGCTTTGCCACCACATTCCAGCATTGTACCAGACCAGTTGAAGAATTGAGGCTTCATTTCTTGTCTGTAGAACAGGTAGGATGGCACCTCCTCCTCTGACCTACTGGTTCTCTTGCACCCCAAATTCTGTAGGAAGGAATGGTTTTAAAGATTGTYTATTTTTGGTGCACCAGACCTCTAGATAGCAGCAGAATACAAATAATAACTAGTGATGTGAAACCAGTCTTTTGAGAAAAGAGATAAATTTTTCTTTCAGAGATGCTCTGCTGGCATCTGTATTTTTGATGGCACAGAACATTCCTCTTCAGCTGCTGAAGGTGCCCAAGTCAGAGTTTTCTGTAAGTCATTCTCTGTGAGGCACATCAACAGTTTGAATACTATTTACATTTGGGCAGTGTTCATTCTCATCAAAAGCTCACAAGTCTTCAAGGGTGCAAGCTCCACTCCTGTCTCTCATGGAGGGATGAAAGAATACAATGGAAGACCTGGATCTTGAAACTAAGAATTTATATATCTGTATATCTGTATCCAAGAACTACTTATATCTGTAGTTAGAGGAGGTATTTATCTTAATTTTGCTGAAAAGGGGAAATTAAATTTTGACAGCAATAGTGAAATCAGGTATCTATGCATGACAAAAATCACCTGCACATTTCAAACGAGATGTGCAAAACAAAGATAAAACTAAAACCAAGATTTAAAAATGGCTACATTTTTTAAAAGTTGAATTAGAAAGCTTGAAATGAAATCTAATGAATAATCTGCTAGTAGAAAGCTTAAAATGAAATTTAATGAAGAATCTGCTGTACTACCTTGCTTTCACTTGACACAGAATGAAGATTTACTGCAAAAATCTAAAAAGGTCTCTAAGCATTTAGCACTATCTTATTGTGAGTTACACATGGATTTGTGTAAGACAGTCTTGGAGCTGGTCAGGAGGTTGAACACCATCAGCCACACACCAACGAGGCACTCACTGCCAGAACAAGGCCAGCACTTTTTATAGAAGAACCTCCTTCAGCACAGGCACTAAAACCAACCATYAGGAGGATACAGGCACACTGGATAAGGCCTTTGCACACTCAAAAAGTGTGGCAGGAAAACCCAGTCTGAGGAGAATTGGGATGTCAATGCTGACAGTTCCCAGTACCCACCTTTTAGTGCAATTACATCTTCAGAAAGACACTAYTTTATAGACAATGAAACAGGGCACACACAATGAATGTCATCACTCACTGTATGGGAAGGAAGAACCTAAGGGTTAAGATGGCCATAAAGGTTCAGTGAAGAAGTAACTTGTTAGATTTTTAACTTTTAACCTTTTCAACTCAGTTTTGCTCCAAGGCTTGAAAGATGCATACATGTTGTGCCCAGTGAAAATGTCTCCATTAATACAAACACACCTTTCTTCATGAGACTGAAACTGTAAAGGTCTTTTGACAATAAATACCATGTCCTGTTCACAGCTATGATGGTTTTTAGAAGACATAATCCACTACACCATCACAAGCTCAGGTGACTGAGCACTCCACAATTTAGAAAGTAGGAACTGAGCACGAAAATGAACTTTGGAGCCCACTCCATCAGACAAATCTATCACTCTGCAGATGACAGACCCCAATGTCTTCTTAGCAATGCTTTGGATTTGTGACACTGAAGAAAATAATATTTCTGTGTTTAACTGCAAACTTTATGTGAAGACAACAATTACAACGTCGTCCTCAAATAAAACTGCTGTTGCTGAAACTTGTCTAAACAGAAGAAATATTGAAATAATGAAAAAAATATACAAATACAGAGAACCATTGAATTTAGACACAAACACGAATACTTTGGGCCAATGGAGAAGCCTCAGAATCAGTGCTGAGAACTGGCTAATACACTTAGATTTTGTAAATATTAGGGCATTYGTTTGATATTGGCAACTGCTTCCCAAAATCCACATTAAGCCTCTGGAAATTCTAAGTATTCTACACAGGGATTCTCAGGTACTGAGCTTACACTGTTAAGCTGAGTTAGTGGAAATCCTATATGCAAAATTATTATTTAGACACCTGAACCACAATGTGATTTTGGCCAGAAAAGACACAGACAGAGGGTGCATTCCATAAAGACACTCAGCAGTGTGAGGGACACTTTGATGAAAGTTTTGCTTAAGGTATTTAATATAYACATTTAAAATGGACATAATTATTTTGTCCTCAAAACAACTTTTTGACACAGAGCTAGATAATTTTATCTTAAGAAATAGCTTACAATCCCTCACTGACTAGTGCCCTTTTCATTATTAGCTCTATTTCTGCAAATGATTGTAAGTTGATCCACCTCATCTTTTTGACTATTTCTTACAAATCAAATTTTAAGAAAAACCCAAAACAAGTTTGCGAAGAAGCCAGTAAACAACATCCATAAATCACTAATACAATTTATTTTGAGAACAAATTTATACGAAATAGCTAAGTAAAGATTTTAAGTGCAACCAAACTTGAAATCCGATGACATAGTAAAATCTATGGAGACAACTGAATAAAAAAATCACAAAAACCCACTGAAATAACTCAAGTTATTTAGGAGAACTGGAAACATCCTRCAACTGCTGCTACAGGGATCATACAAAGGCTACAGCTGCATTGTATACATGTGTAAAAACATGCACAAGGTTAAAAAAACATGTACAATGCCTACCAGTATTCCATGATAACCTCTCTTCATTTTATTTTTTGGTCTCATGGATATCCTAGAGGAGCAAAACTAAACATTTTTGAGAGTTCAACTGTTATCTTTTAGCCACAGAAGCCACTGCAGTGTCTTTTCTTCAAAAGGTATAAAAACGTTTACTTACTCAAGTCAAATGGAAAACGCTAACTAATGTTAATTTTAAATTGTTGAGAGTTGGCATGAAACTGATTCTGACCAGGTTTACCACAGGAAACATTTGTTTCTGATCCAGCTGGCTCCTGGTAAATCAAAGGGCCAAAGCTGATGCCATCCACACCCAGACCAAGGGATTGATGCCTTCACTTTTCCCCAGATCAGCAGCTGCTACCTGGACACCAGGGTGTATCTACTGCTTTCCCAAAGGATTTCTAGAGAGGGAAGTAGTCATACAGAGCACTGCAAAATATTTTCAAAATGCTGGAATAAGTAAAAATTTTTTTCAGTGCATAAATTACATTAAAAGCCCATGTAACATTTTTCAAAAATAATATGAGAATCTCTGTTGAAAGCTGTGTAAATACTATTCTTTTGTATTAAGATATGCGTAAACCTAAAAAAAATTATTATGAAATGTGAATTTAACCACTTTGCAAACACCAAATATTCACAATGTTAACTTCCAGGACATTTCCATCTAAGCAAGTACAGGGAAATCACAGATTTATTTTCAAAGATAATGGTGAGAAGAGGGATACAGGTGTGTAAAAATTTATTCTGTCAGCATTTTTATTGACTTTCAACCAGAAGATTCTACCCAGCTCCTCACAAATTGTAAGAAGGTGCCAGTTAATAAAACAGAAGGAAAAACTTTAAGAAACATATTTTGTTATTGTGAACACTGCAGAAAATACTGATAACCATCTGATAACCTGGAAGAACACTTTCATAAGAATGCACTGCTGTATCTTCATGRCCCATCCCTGRCAGTGGTCAAGGCCAAGCTGGATGAGGCCCTGAGCAATCTGAGTGCTGGGGGATTGGAATGAAGTTATCTTTATGGTCTCTTCACACCCAAGCTCTCCTATGATTCTGTGATGATGTCGAATTATCTGTCTGTCTGTCTAATAAATGAGACTCCAGTGCCTCAGCATCTCAGAAAAGGCAGTTCTGCTATCTACAGGTAACAACTGAGCAATTGCACAGCCTAAACTGACCAGTCAGAACTTGGACAGTACCAAGAACAGCATATCACATATAACCACAATTTGATTTTTTGCTCTCCACCTTTTATGGTGTAACATTGTGCAGCTTGCTTTTAGAAATCAAGTATCTAACACTAATAAATTATGCACCGATTASAGATGACCTTTGGAGTCGCTAAAGGTACAGTCACAATCATGCATTTAAAAAAAAAATCCTGCTTTTCACTATAATGGGTGAATGTAAGAAAATAAATGAGGCTTGCAATATAATCAGTGTGGTTGGCTGCTTTAATAAATTCCCATTTCAATTTAAAATCACCACAAGCCAAGAGTGACGAATCTAATTTGATCAGTTGTTCACGAAAACACTGAAAAGAGATGCAAGCAAAACTATCAACAGCTGGTAACATGGCCTGCTTTCAAAAGCAATTAATCAGTTTTTACAGAATCAGAAACTCTTAAAATATTCAGAATTAGCTAAAGCCCTACACTATGTGGGAAGAGGAAAGGAATGCTCCTAGTAAGAGCATCTTACAGATCAAATTATTGCTTAAACCCACAAAAGCCAGGAAGTTCAAATAAAAAGGCTAAATCTCTAATAAAAAGGTGAAGTCAGGTGGTCCACAGCAGTAACAGCAATAACCCACTGTAACTCGACTTCAYAGATCTGAGTGCTCTTTATGATGTTTTTCAACTGTATTTCATATTTAACTGGATTTTATGAGTTCTTGCACATATTAAATATGCATACTTGGCTGCAACAGAATAAGTACACAGATTACAAGTAACTTGGTATAAAGCCTGTCATACCCAAAGAATACAYACTTTCAAAAGCAGAACAAGCTCCCATGTAATTAAAAATACACAGATTCATTACTTCCTACTCAAAAACTACAATGAGAGCAATKCTGTCTTACCTATCATATCTGTCAYGCTTGCCAYGCTCTAACTTTGTGGACTTTGGTCCTGGAGGCCCCACGGATTTCTCTGGATGAGAGAATTTTTCCAGAAGCTACTGAAACCAATTCTGATTAATGAGACTGAAACTAACTTACAAATGGAACAGCACTGCACCAGACCACATCCATTCAGTCATTAATTAGCATCTGCATGAGAGGAAATTTTTGAAAGAATTTCAAATCCAGCAGAATTATCTAAACCACAGCTTCGATTGTAACAGGAGTTGACTGGTAGACAAGCCTTTTCTGGAGAATGATGATCTTGTGTATCATCACATCAGTGCCATGGAAAGATTTGGAATTCAATTGGCATTTACTTACTCAAATCGTTACCGTCGCCGATTTGAGGAAATGACTTTCCCGTAACATCAGCCATAAGGACAACATACACAATAGTAAAACAAGACACCTGAAAGCAAATTGCTCTGTCAAAAACAGTCACTGAAACAGCAGAGATGACAACAGACTAAAGCATCTGCTGCTGGCATAGCAGATCAACTATAAACAAAATAAAAAAGCCATTTGTGATCTYGTTTTGGATGAAGCACGTGACCAAAATTAAATACTGTTGCTTTACTTTGCTTATGACAAAATCCYACAACCTTGGTAAAAGAACCACCCCCCACGAGATATTTAATCCCAAAAGGCTTGAAATACAAACAGAAAAATATTAATTAAATATTTGCCCAACTTATTAATGACTTTTTTTTCAGGTATTTGATAACAGCTAGCTTTATCCCAATTTAAGCTGTAGACTGTTAGCTACATATCAGCTTTATACCAGCACATTTTTTTGATCATGAGCTTTTGTTACCTTCTCAAAGGTATGAGATCTAACTCACCATAGTTTTTCATCAACCTTCCACACAATATTTCACAGATTGGGAGGCAAAGCAGATCCCCAAAACACCAGAAAAAAAAAAAAAAATAAGAGGCATATCTCCTTTCAATCTGTTATACTGAAACACTTCCTCATTTAATGAAAAATGCTGCTTATCCTAAAGTAAACTCTTATCTCACTGTGAGAAGCAAACAAATGTACAATTCTTAGTGATGTACATAATTACAAAAAAAAAATTCCACGGAACCTGGCTGCTTAGATACATTTCTAGGAGTCTTTCATCATCCTCTACAAGAACATCATCAAAATACGCAGTAGTTGCTTGCAGGGGACCTGTATCTATAGACACATCTAGAGTAAACAGCATCTATCAGTTTGTAAATGCAAGAAAACACTATCACTGTTCTTCCTGAATACACCCATGAGCTTTACCAATACAGAAATTTAGAAAAAAAGTTCATTTCCCCTCCTCCTTATATTTTAATTTTTTTTTCCCTGTCAGACTGGTCCTATTGTGCATTCTAGAGCCAAACCTCAGMGAACAGCTCACTTCTTGAGCTGCTGGTGCTACAGTTTCCAAATGTCCATCAGCACAGCTTTCTGGGACCAAGAACATCCCTGATGATTACAGATGTTGGTTTACAAACACTGAGAGCCACCAGTGATAGGTAAGAACCATCCCAGCACACACTGAATGAGGGACCTCTTTTCTCTGTCCCTGACAGAGTGACCAGAGTTGAAACTATCTCTTGTCATGCTGCTGCACACCAAGTGCAAGAGAACACTTCCAGCTACAATCATCTTCACAGSTATAAGAAACTGGGGGAAATTAAACCATTCCTGGCACACTTAAAGTTATTGGTTCCTAATTTAATTAGATTTTATCAAAGATGAAGGAATCCAAGAAATAGTCACTCACAAAACACACAAGGAAAGGCACTAAGTAACTGCAGTTCCACTGCTGGTGTAGCTTATACCCCCCTTAGGAAAGCAACTTGGGCCAACTTCTGCAAAGCAATCTTTTCACAGAGTAAAGGAGACAAACTAATCCCTGACAACTTCACCTTGCAAAGCTGGGGAAAAGCAGTAGAGAAAATGAAGAATCACCAGAGTTTAGCACCTGGGAACACCACCCCTGCTCTAAGCTAGCATGCAATCACATCAGAAGTGCATTACTCTGTTTTAAGATATTGGCCAATTTACAAGGAAAACAAACACCAAGCATTAAATTTTTTTTTAAACCATTTTTCCTGTTTCTCCCTGTGCACTCCTCCCAGTTCTTCACAAGACACTAAAGAAGTGCATAAAATACATGCCTGCAGCTATAACTGATACAGTGATCAAAATTCTTTCTTTCCAAAGACCCCCATGCACRTGATCTACCAGTCAGCATCCTGTATCCTGCCCTTGGAGAGCACATGAGATGAGCCATTCTGAAATAGTGAGAGGTCACAGTAAAACATCAAAGACACAACAACAGCCTCTGTCCCACTGATGAAACCAGCTCCACTTCTAGGATGCCAACACATTTGTTTTCTTCCACCCCCCGTTTGTGAAGTCATCAATCCTGAACAGGGAATGCAGGAGAAATGCATTCAGCAGAGCAATGSATGTGAAACAAGGAAGCAGGTTACTTGGGTACCACAACATTAAGTACTTTCTGACAACGACTGCATTAGCAGATGACAGGAGACTGAACACACGGCAAACAAAATGCTTTGCAGGTTTTTTTTGTCCCTGATGTTGCAACTGATCTGGAAGAGAATGTGCAGAGTCCCTCAGGCAGAGATAGCCTTTAATCTCCCTGTACTAACTTGATACACTTACAAATCTGTGAGAGCCTTTTGTCTCCTGCCCCCCCTAAAGAGGGTCTACAAGTAAAATAATGGATTATCAAAGGCTACTCTGCTATAAGAAAACATATTTTAAAGGGCCTTCTAAAGTCARCTTTGTAAATGTATATTTTCCTTTTTCATGCTTGACATTCAAGCAGAAGGAAGAAAGATKATGTGCTATGATCTGTAGAATATTAAACTCCTCCCCATGATAACTTTGTCTGGAGTTATCAAAATCCCTGTATTTACTGAATATGAAAAAGCTGAGGTTGATGGAGTTGGTTTTTAACTGCTAGAACCTTTTGTGGGTAAAAAATAGCTATTAATAGATAACTGTTCACCTTGAAGAATTAATTTTCAAATGACTCAATACACAAAGTTTAGTCTCTAGATCTGTCCCTTCAGAAAACAGTACCAGTGTAGAASTACAACCTCTGCTTCTCTACAAATAATCAAAAAACACCCTGCYCCTATGACAGAAGCCAGAACTCTGYTCTGAGYTTGATTTTTAACTTCAAGACAGACTTTTCTAAAGGAGTGGTGGAAGTTAGAGAGTTCTGCCTCCTCATGGTTAACATTCATGACCAGATRCCTTTGCCAGAGTCTTTACAACTAGCTATGTACCCTTCAGGTTATTCTGGGATGCAGAAACAGTTAATTTCAGAATACACTYTTCTCACTTTGCTTTAGTTAACAGAGAAGGATAAAGAAAACTACTTTCATGTTATTCTTGAAAATCTTAAATGAAAAAATTTCTGTGTAAGTTCAACAGTACTTCTTTTCCTGAGTGCTGTTTGTAGTTCCCAGTTTGAAAAGAACTCGATTTTTAAAATCAAGTATATATACCAATTTGAATTATGCTAAGAACATGATTTATCATAATAATGGTCTTCAAAAATGTGCTATTCAACAGAAATACTGGCCTACTTGAGACATTTCAAAAACATCAGCTTGCAACTGTTGAAGAAACTTCCCAAGAAGGATGTACTCCATCTGTAAAATAGCTGATTTCTGCAAAGAGAGATTTCCTTCCCAATCATATTTTATGTTTAAAGGGCAATAAAAAAAAGCCCTTCTTTGGCACATCTTTTCCAGAGTCTTCACTGTACACATCCAGAACAAGATGATACAAAATTATCGGTTCTCAAACCAAGTCTAGAATTCTTTTGGAGAAGACTAATGCAAATTTATTTGGAGAAGACTAATGCCTAYGATGGCACAACACTTTTCAGTAATATATACATACATCCATACACATCTTATTTAACAATTCCCTAATGGAGAAAAACTTCCCACAGGACAASTACAAGTGTAATGAAATCCAACACTTAGAGAGCTCCTACTGGAAACACAGGACCTGATTTTAACCACTCTGGATTCAAACAACCCACAAAAATGAAGGCTACATTTTGCAATTAACTATTTGACTGTCCAGCTGTWGTGCAAATTAGTTTCATTTATTATTTCTTCTAAAAAATCCTTCAACATTTCTGTTTCCCAGAGCTCTCTCCTGCATATTCCATACCAAGAATTTTGGGATTGTTTTTTGTCAAATTCACACATCTGTTCTGTTCTTTTACATCTTTATTTTAATTTTGCACAAATGCTCTTTCCTCAAGTAGTTCAGAACRAGCATTTCCCATTTCCTTTGCAAAATACAAGCTCTTCAACAAAAAAATCCATATGAATCCCTGTAACAACATAATAAAATATTACTTTAGTGTTAATATTTTGTTGGGTCCTTACTTGCAGTACCAACATAGTGCCATGGAYTTGGGTGGAACAACTGCAAGTTCTTTACTTGTCTCTTATGAAGCAAAGACCAAACTAATAACCCACAGCCTTTTCATTCCCCATGAAAGTGAAGTTAACTTTATAATTGCTATGTTACAAAAAATCCTCAACAACTCAAATCCCCTCAAAGTGTAACATAATTTTTGAAGCACAATGAACCACCAATATTGTTTCTACAGTCAGGGTGGAGGCACACAGACAAATAACTGCAAGGCATCCTAATGTATGAATGTGCAATGTTATCATGTTAAAATTACCTTACCCTCTGGTAATCTGTGGTTTTATCTTACCCATCTTCCATTTATCCTCATAAAACCTCTGTAAAGTCTGAGTGTACTGTCAACTTCCATTCCCATCTATTTTTTGGTGAAGGATGCTAACCCAACAGCAGCCAAGGTCTTTCATGACAGTAAAGCACAGAATCTCAATGCCTGGAAGGACATGGGTCTCAAATGTGCAGCAGGGGACACTGAATGCTGATGACAGCAGGAATCTGAAAGATTTTTCCAAAGAATCTTTAAACAGTCTTTACTTTATTAATTAAAAAAGTGTGAAGATGAGGGCTCCTGAAAGCCCAGTGTTCCTATCACTTCTCAAGAATTTATCCCGATGATCTTATTTCTCCTTTAAAAAGCCATTAATAGAACAAGAAGAAGGAAAACCAGAATGCACGAAAGGGAACCTACAGGAAAGATGGAGAGAGACTATTCACAAGAGCATGTAGTGACAGGACAAGGTGGAATAGGTTCAAACTCAAAGAGGGCAGGTTTAGATCMGGTATTAGGAAGCATTAGTAGTCACTTGCAGGACAGAGAATATGTGTATATCTCAAAAATTACTGTGCTATATGCTAAAAGGGGACAAAAATTACACTTTTGGGTATTTGGTAGAAAATACACACATAGAAAATACACATGCTCATATGTTAATAGACTAAATAGTGAAATAAAATGCATGTTTTGKCTGAACAGGAGCTCCTGACTGAATACTTCTCTTGTTCAAAATTTGCCAGAACAATATGATAAAACARAAATGAAGCAAAGTCTTCAKATTGTATTCAAAAGTTYAAAAAGCCACAGATACTTGATTGTAATTTCTGAATTTTATCAGAGTCCCTAGTTATTTTGAAACATTGAAAAGTATTTTTAAGCTGTGTCCATATCACCTTTACGGCTGCTTGAATCACTGTGGTATCTGAAATAGGGCTTAAACAGGGAAACAGCAGATAAACATTTGGAGAATAAAAATAGAAAAAGTTAAACTTGCATCCAGACTTTCAGAAAMYAAACCTTCAGATTAGAACCTCTGGTTCTTTCTCTTTTTTGTTAGACTGTGTCCAGGGAAGGGTGGCAAAGGTGGTGAAGGATCTGGTGCATCACTGCTGATGAGAAGCAGATGAGGTGCTGGGGGTGCTCAGCCTGGAGAAAAGGAGGCTCTGGAGGGATTTTATTTCTCTCTACAACTCCCTGAAAGGAGATGCTGCCAGGTGAGTGTTGGCCTCTTCTCCCAGGTAACCAGTGACAAGAAAAAGAGGAAATGGACTCAAGCTGTACCAGTAAAGGTTCAGGTTGAATATTAGGAAAAATTTCTTCACTGAATGAGTGGTTAAACACTGGAAGAGGCTGCCCCAAGGACATGGTGGAGTCACCATCCCTAAGAGTGCTCAAAAAATACATGGCACTTGTTTCCGACCAAGAAGCCACTTTAGATCTCTTAAATTAACATTTGAAACAACTGAATTACATCCCAAGTTATCAGGACATTGCATTACTGATAACCCAATCAAAATCCATTAATTCCTGTACAATACAAAATTTAAAGTATGCAATAATAAAAATATTCCACATCATGTTCCTGGTCACTATACTTTACCATTACTCTTCAAAAACAAGGCAGTTAATGCTCTTAGTAAGTATGTTAACAATACTGGTTTTGGTCACTCACCACAATTTTTCATTAAGTTATGTTTTAACTACAGGTTCAGCTCTATTAAAAAAAAAGGTCCCTTTAATGCTCCTTTGCTCTACCCCATGGCTATGAAACAGAACCTCAAAGAAAAATATTAATTTAACAAATGTGCTGCTGTTAAGTTTATGGAACATAATCACACCAGAAACATAAAACAATACCATAACTAGCTAAATATTTTAATTCCAAGTCTGTAAAATTCTATAAATGTCAAATATTATTTGTTTTTATAAYATAAATAAACTAGCTTAGGCTGTCACTCACTTCTTTTTATTCTTTTTTTTTGTTTTGTCTTACTGCATGCATCTCTCACAAAGTGAAAAATGTCTATTTAAAGATAAGTGGAAATACTACAGTACGTAACATTTTCATGTCAAAATAATTACATTATTATATTCTCAGTTAAATAATATAAGATAGGAAAACAYTCTGATATGCATTTAACAATTGTAATCCTTGCAGGATCAAATTAACTTCTTCCAAACAATTTTTGCCAGATAAAAACAAGGAGCTCCCTAACCTGAACCAGCTGCCCCTGTACCCATCTCAGTCCCCTCCCAGAAKAGGGACAAAGTTAGAACAGAACCTCTTGCTGATTTTTTTTAAGGCTGAGATATGTTTTGGCCTGTCAAAGATGACTATTCTCAAAAGCCAATTACATTAGACTGAAACATGAATTTGGTAGTTGGATTGTCAGAATGAGATCAACCTCAAAATAACTACAAAGGCCACAGAGCAAAKGCAGCTTTTCTGAAACAGAAACTTCAAAACTGCAAGTGGAGGCTCTGCCCATGARACAAGGAGGTATTTCTTTTCTGGAATATGTACTCCAAACACTGTCWTGTGCATTCCTTATTTTCAAGGCAGCAACACCCATGGCTTCAAGAGCTCAACTGCCCCTGCTCCTCCAGAAATAAATCAAACAGGATCRGTTGATACCACCACCATGTTCTGATGCAGAGATGGCAAAAACGTAATACTCCTTTATGGAAGGCAGTATTTTTTTTTTTTAATAAACCAAATTTAAGCTGCATTTAGACACTTTGTCTCGTGCTGCCTTTTTATACATATATCATGCACCATTTTTGTGTCCCCTATGGAATAAAACAAAAATTTTCCATTATTCTCTATTCCACTATTCCCTACATGGCTTACTAGGCCTTAGTAAAAAGAAAAKATTATCTCCATCCATTTCTCAGAGAAAAGAGATTAACTATATTTTCATAAWGTATTTGATAGAAATCCTTTGTTTGTTGAGAATACAGAAAGATATTTCAAAAGAAATGTCTCCCGTGCAGTTATTATTCTTCAGTGAGTATAATAATTAGCATAATTTTATTTGCAGCAATAATTTAAATCTTGAAGATTAAATAAGGCTCCTGTTTTCACAAATAATGACTCCATGTGTTTCTTTTAATGGTCATTATAATTTAAACTGTTTTGGAGACAAATTCTCTGTAGGATTCACACACTTAGGAGATGTGAGTTCAGGTAATTAAATTTAACATCAAGAAGATGACACATTCACATCAACTGCAAAGCCAGSCCAAGTTTGGGAGCTAAGAATAGCTTTTGGCAAGTACTCAATAAAACAGTTGCCTCATGTAACAAGCAGAGAAAAATTACATTACACTCTGCTATGTGTGCAGCACAATATGAAGTCTTGAGGTGTTCTGAAGAAATTTCAGTATTTCAGTACCCCAGCTCTTCATGTTCCTTTTTCACCATTTACCAACTGACATGGATTACAATTTTCTTCCTTTTTATTAGTAACACAAATAGTGATCACTTTTTTAAAATTAACCTTTTAGATTAATTTGGCTTTCTGTTACTGAGAGTATTTTTCATCTTGGTGATTTTAATACTGTGACATAATAAATGAAAGCTTGCTGTCATGATGCATGTGACTGAAAGCTTTGTATCTCTGATATCATTTTGATACATCAGTGTTACATAAAATCACCAAATTGAACACTTTATAGTACTCTTTTCATGCAAACTACTAGAGGTAGTACATGATTTATTTAACATATTAAAAATATAGTTATTCCTTCTTTTAATACAACATCAGGACAAAATGACCAGATTGTCCTGAATACTAATTTTCCTCTTCTATACCATGCAGTAAACTATTTTTTGTTTCAAATTGCATGATTAGACAAATTTATAATCAAGTATGAGCAATAGTAAGTAATAACACACAGACATAAATGTGTCTCAATACAGGAAAACAATTTTTTCAAAAGCAGTTTCATGCAATAAAAGAAATGTTTGTATCATGGGAAATCAGCTGCACTCCCTTTATCWTTGTAGAGCCAAGGCTTCACTCCACATAAACAAACTTTCCCAAACATCTTTCTATCTGACAACAAACAACTGCATCAGACCCTCAACCAAAATACAAACAATGTCACAAAGGTGTTCACTCCAACCATAAAACTTTCTGGACGTGCAGCTACAGAGTCTCCAAAGAYATAAAGGCATCCATGGCAAAAATTAAGAGATTCTAAATATGCAGGCAACACAGTTGAGTTTTCCAACGTCATATTAAGGCAAGTCATAATTAAAGACATGGACCCTGTCAAAATGCACTGCCCATGAGGAAGGGGGAAAAAGGGTGCTGGTATTAAGTACAACACTGCACACCAKCTTCAGTAGGTCACTGGTCTTTTAAATAATCTCTAGTGAACAAATAAGATTTCAGAAAGTTTTTAGTAGATAATTACACTTCCTGATTTTGTAATTAGTGGAACTACATGTAATTACATAATAATTATGACGGTAATTACGTAATTAAGATGTATAATTATGTAGTAAAAAACATTATGGAAATAAAAGCCATCAACTGTATAAGCACAATACATTTTTAAAAATAAATTCTGTATCATCTGTTTAAAGCTACCATTTTCCKCAAAATATCAAAGTGATTATCAGCCATCACTGGCAAGTTCTAAAATACATTTCTTATGAGACTTAAAAATCACACAGATAATTGTATCTTTTTAAAAATGTCTTTAAGCCTTAGGTTTTCATTATCCTTCTGATATCTAGGCACACATATACTGAATGCACGTTACAGAGTTAAGTTGTTTACATTTATATTTCCAATTTCTRCTAATAATGTTTTAAAAAATAGCATTGATGTCAAAAATCTGGTATCTAAAACACAGGAATTTTTTTTTGGTGCAGTCAGAGCCACAAAACTTTTGGGTCTCATTAAAAAAACCCATGCTAGCCTTGCACTTTCCATAGAGAAAAGAGCAAACTGATGTGAGAAGTAGTCACCACTAAAATGTTGTCACTTCTCACTTGCAGTGAATAACAGCAGAACTGACCCCTGTTTAAAAAAAAATAAAAAATCCCAAACTTACTAAGGAGATGAAACCAGAAAGACCAAGGTCTCTMTAATAAAAATGTCAGTGTTTCGGATAAAAAGGTAACAGTGAAGGAAAAACAGCTTCAGAAATATTTTCTGTTCCAAGAAACTCACAAGAGAAYTGATAAAGGAGGCAGCAGATGACACCAAATAGATAATTCCATTGCATGGTTTGAGGTAACAAGCTGGCCTGCATCTATTCATACTTCAGTAGGAAAAAAATCCWGAAGTGCAAATGAGAAGATAATTCTGTTCACTTTTTTCCACGTACAAAAAAAAAAACCATGATAAAATAGCTGTTTCAAATTATGAGGAGTCAGAAATTAGTTAAGCCACAACTTCATCCCACCTGCAACATTAACACAATGTGCAAGGAAAAAGTYTTCATTAATCAAAACAATTTTATAAGTGGTCTGAACCACAGTAAATGCGCTCCTCTCATGCCATAGATTTTAGACATATTACAACTGTTTTAACTCATCATTTCTAATTATTTCCTTCACAAGCAGAGAAAATAACAACTCCAAGAGAGGTGCCCCAACCCATTATGTTTTATGCTCAGAGAAAGGATTATAGAAATGTACAGTGTTAATGGRGTTTATTTAGATTTTGTAGGTTTAACAAAAGACAACACAAACAGAAGTAGAATGGAGAAAAAGTTACACTTAAGATCTTAAAAATGTCAAAATGGCAATAAAAAAAGGCACGATCATTAGGGGAAGACAACTTAAGATTTAAAGATAATCTAACTACCCATACATTTCTTCAAAAGGCTCAGAAACCTTATTGTGAATAATTTTCAGTAGCTTTTGCTTTCAAAAAAAGTTAGATTTAAAAATACTCAGGAAATAGTGACTCCAATGCAAAAAAAAGTTCACAAGTCTTCCTCTTCAAAACAACACATTAGGGAAAAATGAACAAGTGCTTTTGAAGAAAGACTCAAAGATTAAATTCTTGAAAATTATTATTTTAGTCTCTTCAAAACAATATGATTGGAAGACAAAGTACTTGACAGCAAATGTGCAGAGGAGCTTTTGTTTGCTTGGATGCAGAGATCACTACAGTGAACTGAAGTCTTAGTGATGGTGTCTGGAGATGTGATGCCATCAGAAATGTTTTGTTTATTGAATGTGCCCTCTGAAAAGAGATTGGCCAGGTTTCATCTGCTGCAATTTTACAAATAAATGCACACACACATATACACCAAGGTAATTTATAGGATTACTCCTTATCATCCACTGGAATGCAGATACAGAAAACAACATCCCCTTTCTTATTTATTGTAACAAGTACTTTGCCATGGTCRTCTGTCTGTACATTGAGAAAATTGTGGCAAGTTGTTCTGATTTACAAAAATTCTTCCATTATTAAAAAAAAATATCACTTCAACCTGCTACTTGACACACCAAGTCATGGACATACTGAGGAAAAATGCTCACACTGAACTAACAGGATTCACACAAATATTCAGAACCGATTTTTTTTACATATAGGTCTAACAGCCCAGAAGAGGTTCTTTTTTCCCAACATAATTTTTCAGTTTATTCATCCATAAAGTAAACTAGGGATTTTTGATGTTTGCATGGAAGGGTGGAGTGAGGTGCACAGAAAGCTGTAATAAAAGTGTGAAAACATCCTCTGAATATGCATTTGGTTTTACAAAACCTCAGCCTGTAAGTATATGATCAAAACAATTACATTCTATTTCCACAAAGTGGCATATACTTCAAAGATGTAGGTCTTCCTAATACACAGAAATGCTTAACTGCTTTTCCCAACATTATCTTCCATCCTCATTTTCTTTTGCTTTTCCATTAAGAGCATATGCTGAGACTTTTCAGAATCAAGCAGACATGGGCTCAATAGCTGAATATATTCTGGGAAAGAATCCACCACAGCAGCTTTCCAATTTCTGTCTCTGAAATACTTAAATGTCTTGCAAACAACATTTGTGACCTTCCCTCTCTGAGAAATGGGACAGTTGAAGGGCAGTAGCTTCCAACCCCATTCCACAGTACAGAAAAAATCCTAGAACCAGGATCCTACTTCTTCAAAAAGATCACAGCCCCATAAACAGCCACAGTGRTACAAATGCATTGTGAATAAAGAGATGCAGGTGGGAAAACTGAACTGGAGACATCTGTGCAAGGCACAGAAGTTGCAGTGACTTTATGGGGGCTCCATTTCTCTTCCCTTTCAGAGGTTTTCATTTTACTGCASAAGCAGAATGAAAACAGTAATATCTTTGAATATTTAACAATACCAATGTTTGAATGGAACAATGATACAAAGATTACAACACACTATTTTGATCTCCTTGTGACATAGCCACAAAAATACAKAGGTTTCCATTCTGAAGTTAAGGCACACAGAGCAAGCTTACTCCTGTATTTAAGCCTCAAATGTTCAAAATCACTGATAGCTCACCTACCCTTTTTCATCTGTATGAAGAGAGGATGCTACTACTTTGCTACTCCTGCTGCTTTTCACTGTTCTGCTTGCTCACCTAAGTAGCAATGTCTGATTAAACCCACAGAYCAGCTTTGAAAACCTGTCAGATAGTGCTGAAAATATGTTGAGTATGTTGCTACTCACAATAGAGCATTTTTCCCCTTTTCAGATTAAAAAATAACTGAGAATAACCAGCCATTCCAGTATTAGTGGTATCTTACATTTGGAGTTTGGGCATAGCAATATTAACAAACTGGTTTTTAACCTAATACTGTGAAACAGTTCCTAAYTTAGAAAGACAACCAAAAATTTTCAGAATTTCACTTTTTTTAATACAACCTCTAAGAACCTTGCAGTGTGTCACAATGTTAACCTACTAAATTGTATCAGCATAACAGACCTTCAATTTCCAGACAAAGGAAACATTGGTTTGGAGGAAAAATGCTAGTATTAATAACTGGAGAAAAAGCCTATGAATATATGCAAATATTCCTGAGCAGGATAATTGACAGCTAACTTTACCAATCACTGAAACTAGGAAACATCACATAGACCATCCAGGAAAAAGATGGAACAATATCTATCTAATGATTACAGTAGATCACAAATGAAACATGAGTGAATGATGTAATCACCACACTGGTACAAATAAGCAGAAGAGTCTACAAAATGTATTAATTAATCCTTCTGCTGTATTCCTCTGTGGTAGAACTGATCTACTGAAGGTCTATAAAAAATTAAACAAAAAAATATGCACAACAAAACAACAACCAAAAACACAGAGAAGTGGAAAACTCTGCTGCTGTTCCTCCACAAAAGAGGTTAGTAGTTGAAAGAGGCTTAGAATAAAGCACTGCATGTTTTAAATATGTCAAACTCTCAAAGAGAACAGGGTATCACTCACTGTGCACAGAATAAGCTTTGGAAAGCAAAGTTCATCTGAGAGATCAAGACTCTCTACAGCAAGCACAGTGACCACACCAAACACCACAAGAAACTCGTACAACTTGCTCAATTATACAACCTTGCTCAATTATACAACCTCAATTATACAATTGCCAGAGGATTTTTAAATTTAGCCCACCTGTAAAAAGTAGGCTGTGGTATTGATCCTCTAGCAGGGAAAGGAAGTAGCTTGGATATATTTTGGAACTCCCACCAATTTCACAATTATTATTTTATACTCCCTTTCAATAAATAGTATGGGCTTTCAGTATAAATAGCTGAACAAACAAAACCTGCTCTGTAATTGAGGTTCCGTGTTTTGAAGAGGCAAGAACAGAAAATGCAAGTAAGTTATTAGTGAAATCTCAAGGTTCTAAATGAGACAAGACACAAATTCTTTCAAATTACCATGGAAAACACATTTCCATCTCCAACCTCTAGCCATCAAAACTTTCTTCTTTTTATAGAAGAACACTCCAAGATAAATAATAACTAAAGCTGCTATTAGGAATAAACAGAATCTACAAAAAAAAAGAGAAGAAGAACTGGTCTTTAAAAATTCAGGAAAAATGGCAGTAAGAGATAGAAACAACAAAAGTCCATGCAATTTGGGCTTAAGAAACAATGACCCAAAACAAAACAATAAWCCTCCCCAAACCAAAATCCAAACAACAATTCATCAGTGGTTTAGTCACATAAAAAGAGAAGATTCAAAATACCAAAGAGGTACAAAACCTACAGTTAAATTTTGCCACCCTTTTTGATAAAGGCAATGATTCTGTTCACAAAGACAGAATGGATTGGGAACGATGGCGTGGAAACATCTTTTTTGTTCCAAGGGAAAATAAACACTAGCTTCATAAAGGAGAGATCACTAGATTTCCATTTCAGACCAACAACAAAAATGGTACATGAAAATTATTTAATCCTACACAGTTTAACACAAAGTATATCAAATCAGTGACATATGTTAACCGAAAACAGAGAACACTGTTATCTATAAAATAAAAAGGTGGCACAAATAGCCACAATTACTGTAAAATTCTGCATATATTGTAGAAAGATATCTTCCTCCCAAWAGAGATCTGAAAAATGGGACAGAATTATTCGTAGGTTTACCATACCCACATAGCAAACTGCTCTGAAGAGAATCAATTGCCAAACAAAAACAAAGAGCTTTAATTTATCTGGCCTTGACACCTATTCCAACACCAAGACTGAAATCACTGGCCTTGCTGAAGAAGATAATACAATCATTTTCAAACAGGTATGAAAAAGAGAAAAATACACCACGCTGAAAGGTTAACTGTCCAAGAGAAAAAAGTCCAGCAGAGTTCTTATGATTCCTCAAGAATTACTCTGAAAACTAATTTTATTGAACTTAGCGGTCAGGGTCCAAGAAACATTTTCCCATTAAAGCAGAAGGTGGTAAATTATGYGAATTCAGAAGCCACCGTACTAYTTTTTCAGAGAGAATTTATTAACCTTGAAGTCTAATATTACAAATGAGATTAAGCAGTCAAAAATTAATGAAACCAGGAAAATTAAGTGCAACAAGTAGCAYGAACCTGAGATATGAATAAACCAACGATTCTGATATGACAGAAAGAAAAAAAATCAACCTCTTAAACCTCAGGATTTCTACCATTACTTCCCTACAAGTAAATGATATGAACAGCTATGAACAGGACATAGGTGGCTCAAGAAAGCATCAGAAAATGTACAGAACCAGCATGCAAGACACTGGAGAGATTACTATCTAAAACACCACATAATTTCTAGTTTCTCATACTCAAAAAATTAATTCAACCTAGAGAAGTCTGCACACAAAGGTGGTAAGAGGAAAAATCATACAGCAGAGACCAATTCTTTTCAAAGAAAATTAGGAGTGCCTCTGCCTGAGCTGGGAAACAAAACAGAGATGTTACCACTGYTTCCAAAAGCACAGCACAGAAGATCAGGGAAGTAAAATAAATAAACATTCAGCCATAAACTATCCACAAACAAGTTAGAACATGAAAATTACAGTGAATTTTCAGTCATCACAGATGAATAGGCTGAAACACACTATGGAACAGCAGCAAAAGAACCACCATTCACAGGTTTCCAAATGAAATTCCAGAAAGTTGCAGTCCTTAAAAATGCAGCAGAATGCTGTAGCAGGGGATTGGATATGATCACCCATGAAGTGTTTTCTATTCATGTCCTTATCTTAGGTGAGAGATCTCAACAGAATTTGGTTTCAGCCACCAGCAGCATCTGCTGTGTAACATTCCTCCAGTACCCCTGCAGAGCTGTATTTGACACAGCCACACACTGTCATTTCTTTGGATATTCAAAGCCATTGTGAAGTGCAAGAATCAGAATGAGTTCCCTGACTTAGAGGGATCAGGAGTGGAAGAAATTTCAGTCCAATAGGCCAGAAACCAGTCTGTTTGCTCATTTCAGCAATTTTTAACTAAGAGRCTACACTATTTTGACTTCCATACATGGCTTACCAAAATAATATTTAGAAAGACTGAGWTTTATTTTGTCTTTTCACCACCCAGAAACCTAACTGCAGATGCAGGGCAGGGRTGGGGACAGTTTTGACAGCAGAGCAGTCATCAGAACACAGTTCTGAGAGCAGCACCTTTTCCTCACAGGCACCTCCAAAACCACAGAGGGCTCGCTGTGCACACCACTCTTCAGTGGTGGGACCCAAATGTGTCTTTTTTTCAGAATGCATTAGTCCACTCAGAAATATTCTTCTGTCATCTTGAAAAATCACTTAGCTGCACAAAACCCATTGATCCATTAYGGCTTAGAAATGTTTGAGTTCAGAAATATTATGGTAATTGGGAGAAGAGAAAAAAAATCTTCCTAAGACYAGCTTGATCTGTATTTCATGTAAGAGAGCTTTGTAGGCAATTAGCATTACTGCTTTTTTTGTCATTCGTTTTTCTCCCTGATAAAAAGTGTCTTTTCAATACTAATAGTTGAACATAGGTTTTAATTTTGTACACAAAATACGTTTAAATTAATCTCTTTGATAAGGTAACATGTTCTTCAATCAAGAGATTTCTCTARGGGTGCAACATGCAAGAAAAGCACRTTTTCCAATGCATAGTCACTTTAAAAGAAGAAAGGGGACATATACTCTTGAAGTGATAAACTCTGACTCAACACATTCCCCTTACAGGGGATTCTTAAATTCACACTTTTTTCTATTTTCTCTCTTAGATTATAGCCTCAAAATCCAGATTTGAAGAGTACAACAGGTCCAGTGTCTAGCATGCAAGTTACTATTAAATTATACTTAATTAATTAAAAATTTAAACATACCTTTATCTTCCTCAGAAATCACTTTATCCATCGCGTAGTCCACATCAAAAATGTATCGGTAGAAGCAGAGCTGAGTGTACAGGGCCTTATCAGAATACTGAAATGTAAGAAGACACCAATTAAAAACCCAACTCAAAAGTGTGTCTCTTGCACCCATTTATAAGTTCACTATTAAAAAGTGATTATTTCTACTTGTTTCTTTTCTTCACTATTAAAAAGTGATTATTTCTACTTGTTTCTTTTCTAACAGTTTATATGTTGTGTTCATGTCAGCTCTTGGGATTTTTATTATTATTGGTACAAAGTGCCCTTATTACACCTCTACACTTTTTCTCACAATTTGCACAAAGCACTTATATGAATCAATGTAAACTTGCAAGCTCTTACAGAAACTTAAAATGCTTTTATCCATTCTTATAGATACATGTATCACTATGATGCCTTAGTAAAAAAATGAAAGTCATAAGAATGATAGSATAAAGGAATAATATTGTGCAATACAATGAACTAAGGAAAAAAAATTAAGAGATGATGCATATTTTTTTATGAATACAGGTGCTTGGCTGTATTCTCCTCCTCCCACCYTAGCTGTGGTTACATAATTTGGGAATGTGTCATCCAAACAGAACAGGTACAGATACACCTTTACAGCTACATCATCACCTTGCTCTACACATCTATGAAGGCTACTGTGTGTGAGTAATCACYCATGTAATTCAAAAATCTGCAGCAGTGTACATCTGGAATATGATATTCAATTAAATGTTCTGAAGGCCAGTTATGCCAAGCCTCTGTGCTGTTCCTCTAGTTCCAAAGTACACAYTTGGATATTTGCCTACCACTGCCACCATTCTGTGCTCTAGAAATTGCTTGAGCAGATATGAAATCTATTTTGACCACACTACAACTAAAACCTTTCAAGTGCATGTTCATCTTCCTTCCTTCCTCTTGCTCCATAAAACCACATTCCACTCCCTGCTGTTCAAGATACTGGATTTTAGATATTGGCCAACAATGGTTTGAAGAGTTGTCCATTACAAAGAATAAGATAATTTTAACAGCATCAAATTTTGGAAGTAGTGTCCATTTTAATATATTTAGTACAGAGGTAGACATAYATGAACCCTCAAAGATTTTCTTGATGAGCTGCAAAACAAAGGATGTGGTCAGACCAATGTAAAACTGCCACTCAGCACACCACAAGGAATGATCCTGAAAAATGCAGGAGAACAGCAACTATTTCTACTTACGGGAATTCTACTTCAACTCAGCTTTTCAGTCTTCTGCCCAATCAAGCCAAGTTTTGCTACTACATTCAGCTAATTTTACACTTCTATTGACAAGCAATAAGTATCTATAACTATAAAGCAACTCACATTGAGACATCTGACAACTATTACTACTGCTTAGTTATTTTTTATATATTTTAACAGTATAGTTTTTYCCACTTCATGTGAACCTATTTTAAAAAAAGACACACAGAAGCATATTTTATTCCTTATTAGCTATTCTACGATATGCATCATCATTATACTATTATACACCAGTTATTTTTAGTAAATCCTGATTACTGCTTCCTGAAGAAGAAAAAAGGAGGACGACAGCGATTAAGTTATTTGTTTAGTTTTTTAGATTCAGCTGTAATTGCTGGTACACATCTCCCTGACTGCACACATGAAGCAGGTTGAATAGAACACTGAAATTACCTCCTTCATAATAGTTTGTTTTGATAATGTATTGTGTGTCGAGATGATGAGAAACAGTTGCTGTCAATTTGATTAGCCATTATATTTTTATGTTAATTGCCATTATTGGGTCCATTCTGTTTAGTGTCACCATAGAAGCCATACAATGTTAGCATAAATAACAAATTGGAGTAAATTAGGAAGATATATTTTTGCCAATTCATTTTAATTGCCCCTCAGTCCTTCCGTCGGTTAACGCAGCTGTTGACCCATAATAAGCTCTAGGTCAATATAGCTGCTTGTCAATTCAGAAATGCAAAGTGCTGTGTTGCTGGTAATGGATATACAACAACCTTTGCCAGCCAACTGAAGCAAACGAATGACAACTCACATGAAAGAATAAAGCATCAGCTATAGAGTTTAGTGACCTGATATTAGTAGGCAGGCTAATTGAAAGTCACTGCTTAAATGGATAAAGAAAGTACAAAAATCAGTATATAAAAATGTATACGTGCACACACTGACAGATATACATAGACACACATGACTTTTTTACTGATAATGTCCTAATATCTCCTTCCCTTTAGTTTCCTGCATCTTACACTTAGTAACTGGTGGAAAACAAAATGCTTAAAGATTTTCATGCAATTAAGTATTAATATCATGGCATATTTATGAATCCTAGGACAAGAGGGCACCTTAAACTTGAAAGGACTTCACCAATTACTTATGTCACCACTTCTTGTATTTCCCTAATTTCTGACACCCTGTAAGTTTAGAAAAGGGAAAAAAAAGCCCAATCCCTAAAACTTCAAACTCAAATAATATTTAACAGTAAATTTTTTGTATAAAGAAAACCTGACACCCCTAGCATTGCGGAAGAACTGGAGCTAAATTTATATCACCATTTATGCATTCTTTCTTCCCATGAAAAAATGAATGGTGAGCAGATGAAATTCTATTTTGAAACCTTTATTTACTCCATGATGTTTGATTTCTTTATTTCATTAAGAACTAATGAAATAGTTCATCTTTCAGAGTTTCCACTCACGGAAAGAACATTTTGTTCTTTCATGCAATCAAACTATTTTAACTTGCATTTACAACAACAATAAACAGATGAAGGAACAAAAGGTATATAGTTTTCATTCACAGTTATTCACTTCTCTGACAGAAAAATTAGGCCCCTAATATAAAAATAACAGACGTATTAAAAATAAACCATTGTGTTTAGCCAGCAAAATATTAATTTGAATCTAGSTTTAAAAATGGC
The DNA here is from genome assembly GCF_030028575.1 of Malurus melanocephalus. Classification (NCBI taxonomy): domain Eukaryota; kingdom Metazoa; phylum Chordata; class Aves; order Passeriformes; family Maluridae; genus Malurus; species Malurus melanocephalus. The sequence goes on along the minus strand of NW_026623482.1, from coordinate 459,768 downwards.
TGTAGAACTATTTCCTGCAGCATCATGAGGCCAACTGCAAATCTCCAACTACCTCCCCTGGAAGAATTTAAGATTACACATATTACATACCCAGAAACTGATGGCATCTTCTTGACAAAACTGATGAATTATGAACACTAAAAATAAAAAAAATTTACCATGACTAAGCACAAAACTATGGTACAAAGGACCATGTCAGCTCCCTCAGCCCATCACAGTGCAGGCAGTGAGTAAGGATTTTTCTGGAAGAAGCCAACTTCTGTAACAAGACGTGAGAACTGAATTTGGTTTTCTTAATCTGGAAAGAGTGAAAAAATAGCCAGTGCCCACCTTTCCTCCCCTTTTTCAGAAATGCCAAAGCTCAACTTTTTGAAAACAAAAGCCCTGGAAAGATTCAACCATTGGCATCCATCTTCCTACCTTAAGGAGGTATTAATTCTCCTTAAGGAGAAATTAAGATTTACAGTCTCTCCCCAGCTTTTCTGTTATTTAAGAAAGGTTGGTGGCAGCTGCATTTAGGTGCTGAAATGAGAAGGCTCCTCCCTCAATGCTGGCTGGTTTAATTTATATCCCCAGGAAGTTCAGCTGCGATGTCTCACTGTCCTTCCTCCCTTACAGGGGACCCAAGTGGGAAACATCTCAGCCTTTGACATCCATTCCATAGCAAAGGGCAGCCCAGCAGCCTAGAGAAATGAGCTAAGAAAGGAAATCAGGTAAGGGAAGAAATCAGGAAAAGAAAGAGGGAAAGACAAACAGGAGGAAAAGTAGCAAGGCAGAAGAAGACTGAAGYAGTGATTCTAGTGCTGATGTTTTACTTATCTGGATGCAGTGCTAGTTTACTCAACACTTGAAAGTTTGCTTTCTTCTGCACCTCACTCTCTCCCATTTCTTCAAGCCCTCTCTACAGTGCATTCTTTATTTACTATTGTGTCACCTATGGTTTTACGGATGATAAAGGCAATAAGAAATTAAATAAAACCCATCAAAAAAATTCCCCTTTTAATTTGCTAACTCTAATAGACTGCTTTGCAGAAGAGATAATTTCCACAGGCTACAGAAGTTATTTGTATTACTTCAATTAATTATAATACAAAACAGTGGCACCACTTCATTAMTCAGCTGCTTGAGAGAGTTACTTTTGTGAAAAGCCTTTTTGTCATAATTTTGATTAAAAAGAACAGTGGCTCTTGCTACTGTAATATGATTCAGTATGTCCATCAAAGAAATCCTCAATATTTTAAAAACAGGAAAGAAATAAAAGGAAACAGAAAAGAAGTGTCTTGGCAGAAAAATGTGTCTTAGGAACTCTTTCAAGGCTTAGATGTAATGGAGCAAAGCGTACAGGAAATACTTCAGTGCTTTGAGAGGCATTTCCTCCCCTCCCCCCCTTAGAAAGATGCAGTAATTAAAACCTAATTATTATCTTCATTTTAAACAAAACCTAAAGTGAATACCAATTAATAACAACATACTAATGAGCATCTGCTGTGATGAAATTGAATATGAATGTGCTGCAAATTTCGGGTAATTTATTTTTTCGGGGAAGTGCCACTGGTCTCAATCTACTGCTGGAAGATTCTATAGACTGAACACATCTCCCATCATGTCTCTTATGTGCAGCAATTTCCATTTTCAAGAAAAGGACATATATATCCCAACGCCATCCATTTCAAGGGAATAAACAAGTGAGYCTTGTTTTTTGCATAAGCATACAAAGAGGGTTTGAAAACTCACACTCAATTCCATTAAAAAAGAAGAGATGTTTRGTCACCATCTTTCCTGACAGAAGCCTTGGACATAAAGAAAATAGAGAAGGCTTGTATGTGGTTTTCTTCTTAACCCTCCAAACTGTCCACTTGTTAATCAATATTGGGGTTTTTTAGTGGTTTTGACTCACAGAGTCCACTRAAGTAGTAACAGGAAACTGAAACAGATAGAACAGGATTTAGATGTGATGAAGTTTTCCCTGGTAGTTATGCTAACGTGGATTGTATGACAGAAGAAGAGGTCCTGGCATGTACATGCAAGGATCAATGAAAAAAAAAAAAAGTCCACCAAAAGACTGGATACTCTTGCACATGAGATTTTTTTTCCCTTTAAGTAATTGAAAAGAGCTTTTCTTGTTTTAAGGCCTGTCTAGCAATTAATGAGAGCATTACAAGCCCTATTCCTCTTCCTTGGAGTTGCTTTTATGTTGCTTTTTAAACAAATATGTTGCTTTTTAAACAAAAAATTGTGTGTTCATCTATGTTTAATGAAGTTCTTCATTTGAATGGGATGCAACCCTCTCCCCTGATCGTGGTTCTTGAGTGAGCACTACAGCTCAGCTGAGCATGCAATAAACCACATTCAGATCCCTAATCCAGCAAAAATAACTCACTTCTTTTCTACTCTGGCAGAAAACCAACCTCCCAAATTCAACTGCCTCCCTGTGTGGTCAACAGCTGGCACAAGGTGAAMCAGAAAACTGCGTGGTAGCTGATGTGAACAGGCCAAAATAGCTGCTGCTATTAAGGAAAGACAGGATGTTCCYTGCTTTTAGTTTTGGACTGGAGCCCTGCTGAGGACCCAGTACTCAATCTCATCTGAGCAGCACAATTATCACACCTGGCAGTGAAAACAGAAGTCTTAACTAAGAATCATTCTTTTTCTRATGTGTGGGAATCACCTGCCTTGTGTAACTTCAGTATACACTTGTCACTGCAAGTGTTCTCCACTTGGAAAWTTTCAGCATCAATTTGTTTATGACTAATTTTTGATATTACTAATATTTAATACAATTATACAGGAGATAAGCACATAGAACTTGGGATTGAGACTTCAAAAAGACACTATCTGCTGCAAGTTATCTTATTTGGTAGGAACATTAAAACAGCAAATCCTGACTAACAGCAATGACTAATTGTTGGCTGAAGCTCTGAGAAGCCTGGTTTAATGCAAGGTGCCCCTGCCTAAAGCAGAGGGGCTGACACTGGATGATCTTTCTCATGTTGTTTTAAAGGCTCTGCAYATCCACAAAAATACCTACAATGGCCAACCACTGACTTACACCTGTAMTTTTAAGTTTCTGGTCAGAGGATACTTGTCACTGAAAGTGTAATAGGAGAAAAAGGCACAACCGTTGGGTTTATCAAATAATCCAAGGTTTTGCATTCTAATTCATATTAAGAAAATAAATTTTTAAAAATTAATTTCATCTGTAATCTGCCTCACAGATCTGGAGAGCCTCTAGAATATCCATGTTGKCCCTCTGAAAGCAGTGTCATTGTATAACACAGGAATCTGCAAACTACTCAGTCTGAATATCCATCCTACATTGATGTACTTCAGGATAGGGATTGTACAGAAATTCTCAAAACTATCATCCACAGCAGAAAGGTTAAGATTTGAGGTTTTCCACACCAAACCAAACAAATGAACTTTACTGGACATCTTATGAAAGACAGACATGACTCTGGAACCAGACTGACCCAGCAGTACATAGAAGCAAAATTATAAAACTGTATCCAACCAGATGCCCGGAACATTACTCTGGAGAAATACCATATGATCCCAAAATCAACTGTATTTTAAGAGCCTCTGATCAAGAATTTTTGCACACTTCAAATAATTTTCTGCTTGAAATATGCAGTATATAGACATTCTTTTGGTGTACAAGACAAATATAATTATTTAAAAATCCATGTTAATGATTTTAAGGGGAAAACCCCAAGCACTTTTAAAATCATTCATTTGTGGATTTCTGGAATTAGCTAACCCTTGATAATCTAGAATAAAAAGAAGTAAACAAAAARGACTTGGAGAAACAGAATTGCAAACCACCTCTGTAAAGCAAAGTTGTCATTTTGCTCTGGAGATAAAGTACCATGGCCAAGTACTCCCCAGTTATCTTACAGGACAAGCTAGCACAGCTCCAGAGCTCTGTCTAATTCCAGAGAACTGATGGATTTACTCACTGAATAAAGAGCACACACTTGCAGTTAACTATAGGTCATCAACTTATTCAAAAGAGAGAAAAAAAAAAAAAACACATCCAAAAGAACTCTCAGCACTGAACAGAATTATTTTAACTTTCAAGTAATTTCATTAAAAATTCTAGTATTTCCATTAAAAATTCTAAAATCAAGATGCTTTCTCTAACAATTGAGAACTAAAGTGTAAATATCCARGAAACTTACCTTAAAAAACACATGCCTCTACAATTGAAAGAATCAAACAATTAGGACTCTGCTGAGCTGAAATCTGCATACAAGACCTATATCCTTATTCATGGAAAATACAACTCATAATCTCTTGCTCAGGACTCACATTTCTCACAGCTGGAAAACAAATCAAGTGGGCCCAACCATGATGATTATATGAAACCATCATAAGAGTAGTAAATTCTGGCTGTAAGGAATGAATCAGCCTAAGGCAGACCAGAACCACAAATCAACCATCACCACAGTCCTCTTCCATGGTTAAGAAGAGAGACCATTATTAGAAGTCTCCTGGGTGCAGAGSTGCTTTTTACCATTTTATGCAATCTGCTGACATGCTCAAGAATGGTTGTGTMTTGCCAAGGATCAGCAAAAGGTTACTCCTCATTATCTTATCTAGGGCACATTCTGAATCTTCCTGCTTGCAAGAATAGAGGGTGCTGCTCCTGATGTTCAGATGCAGGAAGCTACAGATAACAATGGAAAAAGATGGTAGAACAAGTCCTGTCCTCACAATCCAGGCTGCAGCAGAAGTAACAAGTTAAAGTTTGGAAGTAAAGGTATTTCTGTTTACATAAATGAGTTTAATCTAGCTCTGTACTCACAATTTTTATTTCCTTCTTTTAGAAATAAATTTTCCTCACTGACAGATACACTTTACACAAACAYTTGGCAGTTGTCAGCTATCCAGAAGCATAAACTATAAAAAGTGCAATTTGTGTAAGCAATTCACCTTATACATCTTCATTTAAATTAAGATTTTGCTAAGGGTAACATTGCATTTGTTTGGGTGGCATTGCATTTCTTTTTCACAAAATAATTTATTACTATCAGTGAAAGCCCTGTTTTAATGGAATTTTGATTATCACTCAACAAGCACAAGTACATAATTTWAAAAATGGTTTATTATTAAATAAACAACCCTATAAATAGGCCAGATACACAGGCAAATAAGCTTATCTAAATACATTTTAGATGTAAAAGCATGCATGTGAAAACAAAAAAAGTATCATTTACAGCAAGAGAACTAAACATACTGCTTTGGATTACYGTATTCCTGTTTTCCAAGGCTTCAGGAATCGACTCCCTCAATTCTAGGTATTAGCAAGAGAKTAAAAACTTTGAAAAGACAGGTTTTCACCTTCAACTCCTGGTTTCTCATTTTTAAACAAACTACTATTTGAGCTCAAGTAGCTAAATAACCTGAAGCAAGGTTTGATCTAATGTCTCTGGAGCACCTCCTTAGACTTTAACAGAATGGTTCTCTACTAAAAGCTAAAGAAAAGTAACATTACACAKGTGACAAAGTACAGGACAGCATCTTTTCTGTGGGTGGCACTGAAATGCTRAGATCAATCATGCACAAAGACACATCTCAGTGACTCATGAGACAACTTTATCTGCTACTCAAGGGTTGAAATCAATGACAACACCTTAGGTACCAGACAACTCCACTAAGATTCCAGCTACTCCTTCCACWTGTAGTCAATGTTATGGATTTATCCCCACACACTTTCCTTTCTGGGCAAAATAAATGTTATTTTCAATCTCCCTTTCCAAATTGATTCCTCAGCACTCTAACTGGCACTGCCATCAGCAGATGAACTAATCCTGATGTATTTTAGTTTTTAATGCCAACTTCTCTACMTACATCTCTGCCACTGCCTACCAGTCTAACAAGGTTTCTGGGTGGCATAATTTTCACCAGACAATCCGTGTTTAAAACTGTTTGTCATCTCTGACATTTTTCAGACTGCTCTGAGAAAAAGACAGTCCTGTCCTGCATCCTTCAATCAGCAAAGCCAAACATGAAAAGAAAGACCCAATCCTAGGATTACCCATACGGAAAAAGATAAGTCCTCCCAAGAACAAGGCAAGAATTAAAAACTTTTAGATTTCAATTTCGTCAGTCGGGTGTGTTTATGTGACTACAGATAAAAACTAGTCAAAAATGTTCTGAAGATCAATGTTTCCCTCAGGGGCTAGAATTAAGTTTGGGTTTTTTTTCCCCCAGATGTACACACCTATCTGGCTGTATTAGGAGTTTTGAATGTTCACATTCAACAAGTGAAGAAATCTTAATCTTTCAAACTTTACAACCAACTCCTAAAATAATAGACAGGAAAACTGCAYGCTTTTTCTTAGCCCAGGTACCAAAACACTAAAGCAGGTCAGRTATTCCTTTAAAAATGAAATATGTTATTTTACCAAATATAAGTTACACTAATTTACCAAATACAAAGGAAGACAAAAAGTAATTTGTGTGGTTCCAAACAGACAAAACAAGAGAACTCACGGTAACAGGACTTCCAGACAAAAGTCTGTAGGAAGCTCAGAAGCAGTGTCCAAGTGAGCATGGACCTCAGAGTAAAACCATGTATACACTTTGCAGCATTTCTGAGTAAATTCTGACCTACAAGCTGGAAGAGGAATGTGTAATCGTTATTATTAGCCTTAGTACTTCCAAGTGCAAAGGATATTTTGTCTCTAGGACAGAAGAAAAACAGMTGGCTGTGACTGGAAGACACAGAACACCCCAGTAAAAAACTTCCTTTAGCAGCAGTATGCCAGTCTGAGCAATTTTTGTTTTTCATGGTTAAAAGAATTTTCTCATTAGGATACTAATCTTTGTCTCAGAGTAACAGTCGAATGATTTAGAACTAGTTGCATTTCATCAGAAAGATCCTTCCCCTTTCTGATAATAGCAACTAAAATCKTCCTAAGAAGTTCAACATCTGACAAGGAACTGGATCAAATGCTTCAAATGTTGGATTCTGTCCCACAAAGGAAGTTAAAACCTGACAAGTTAAAACTGTGACAAGACAGCCCATAAAAAAAGGAAAGGGGGCAACAGAGAATTTCACAAACAGGACAGACACTTCAGAAACCTTTCAGCAAGTCCTAGTGATACCTGAACTTGAATGTAAATCAGTTTTGATCATGGTGCAATGCTTGTAAAAGGATTTGCTAAAATGAACAGGTCAGATAAAACTAYTGCTCTCAAAAATACTCATTTCCACTGAAAGAGGTGAACTTCAACAGATATAACACTCCTAACAGAAGCTGATGTCTACCAAAATTCTAGACAAAAGGAGAAACTGGAGACTTTGTCACATCTTACCAACATTGGCATTTGAATAAACATCACCACTACTTACCTACATAGCCATGAAAAGCAGCTCAACTACAACAGAATGCATGGTAATTTTTCTAGCAACTTATAAAATAATTTACAGTCACTCCTCCTCCTTATCTGTGTAACTTGGCTGTGCTCACAGTCTCTGCACACTGAATTTCACTCTCTGAGCAACCACATTCTTTTTCACCAGATACCAACAGGCCCATTTTAAGACTGCACAGTGATGGTCTCTGCCTCTTTCTGGATACACAATTTTAGATGTCGGCTAAATCTGCCTTGTGAAAGAATTAAAGGGGAGAGAGAAACTAGATTTCAGTAACCCAAAAAAGCAGCTAAGCAGGCTGTCACGATACGTAGTTTAGAGAAATTCATAACTAATCCAACAAAATAAAAGCTTCAGTAGGCATGATGCTGGCTTTCCCTGGAGCTTCTCCTTCACATAYCTCTTCATGTGCTGATGTTGCAGAAACTCATGCTACTGCTATCACAGTGCATAGCCATTTTGGCCATTCCACTCTCAAATGAATCTCCAAAACTTTCCCATTAAAAAAACAGAAGTGTCTTATATCGTATAAAAAGCTCGTAGGAGGCAAAACACAATGAACCTCACAGGGAACATAAATTATGAATAATTAAGACATTTAAACTGTTAAGCTAGGGAAGTCATATTTCTGAGATTTAAAAGACAGCCAAACAAAAAAATCAGCCTGAAATTTAGGACCAGGGAAAATACTTATACATGCATGCAATAAAAATGTCAATCATAAAATTTTAAATTACAGTAAGGCTGGAAAAAAATGACCTTATCCTTTACAGTATCATGCAGCACCCCAATGCCCAAATTACAGGGAATAAAAAGATGAACAAGAAAGAGGACATTCCATTTGAGTCGAGAAAGAACAGGGCAGCTAGCTGCTCTCAGAGGACTTAGCAACAATACTCTAAAAAGTAAATTGAAAAATGTATTTAGAAAAAATAAAAGGAAAAACTTCTGGCCTATAAAAAGTTGGATTGCCTAATTARCCATCTTTATAAGCTAGACAGAACCATAGGAGCACCTAATATAATACACTTACTGCAAAATAATCATTGCTATTGTTCTATACTCTTACAACTTTATCCTAACAAAATTATGATTATTCTTCAATCTCACATAACTAAAAGCTCACTCCAATTCTGCACAGCAAGGCAGCAGATTTCCATAGGTATGGCAGCCCTGACACAACAAACAGCAGCCTGTTCATGTTGAGACTGGGTCCATAACACACATGAGAGTGCACCTGAATCAAAGGCTGCCAAAAGAACTCTTTAGAAATATCACAGTTCACTTTCAGTTCACAACAAGAGAAGAATTAAGGGCTTTCCACCTTCCTAATAAAACCAAGACTGTTGCTAGTCATGGTGCACAGATATCAAGCACTATACAGCCAAATTTACCAGTTGGGAAAGTTTAGTATTACCCTCAATCTTACAGCTTTTACAGCAGACACTTTTTTTCATTGTCTTTTCATTACAACCTTTCATCCTTATTCACCAAATTTATATATCCCACTCAATTTTATCTTCATCCCACTGTATAATTCTGCAATGGAAATTGTCTCTTGAAAGGATGTCATCTTAATACATTGTTTCTTCACAAGGCTTCAAGACTGTATTATCTACCTTAGGTCATCAATAGCTTTTTGTTCAGTGATACACTGAATGTGTTCAGTCCAGAACTATCAATTCTCTTGTTAAGGTTTACATAAGCGCAAGGGAAAACTGAAAATTCAGGGTTTTTTTTGCAAAAGGCTGGGGGAGTCGTGGATTAAAAAAAAAAAACTGTGTAGTAAACAATTAATAACTTTACACATATAGTACAACTAACCAGAGGAGCKGTCTCAAGCAGAAAAATAATTTTTGTAATAGCTAGCTCATTGTTTGGAGCATCCATGTATTTCTACAATTGGAATGAGGAATGGAGCTGAAATCTGACTGGAAGACACAAATTAGGTTAGGTAACAACAATCGTGTATGGCAGCAGGAAAGCAGCCAAACCTCATACTATTTATTATCTATGCCAACAGACTGTTTTGTTAGGTGAGGATTTTTGAGWGGTTTTCAGCAAGGGGAAGAGCATTCCAGCCTTCTCAAACCTTATAGTGAGYACTCATCAGCATTATGCACTAGCTGGAACCTCTGAGCTCTCTTCACAAGATCCCCCATGCAAAAATCTAGACAGAAAAGCACTGATGAAAAGTAAAATAAAACACTGAGAAACTGGCAACATCTTCTTATCCATGTGGAAGTAGTGGAAGGTATTCCTTCYATTTCTGCTACCTGGGTATTCTGAAGCATGACATCCAACAAATCATCTGGATCATGAAAAAAAGCAGAATAACCAAATGTGGATACACCTCTTCAAGCAAGGAGTTTAACTGCTTCTGTCAGAAGAGCAGAAAAGCATTTTGCCTAAATATATCATCACAGGGTTATCAAAAAACTTCAAGGTTTTCAGGGAGTTGTGCAAGTTCCCAAAAGTAGTTTTGGATTTATGAGATAGAATATTGATATTTCAGTTTTGTCCAGCACCATGTGATTTAACARGACAACCTATTCTTCAGGTCAAATTATGGTGAAAGTTTCACGTAGCATCATAACTGTTTTATCAAAACCTGTTCAAAACTTTTCCACAAAGAAAAAATAAGAGCAAAAACCTCTGTATCACGATGAAAACTGTTACCATTACAAGTCAGTTCCAAGAACACAGCTTCAACAAATGTTACTTCATAGCTTCTGGAACTTYTCCCACTTTCTTACATTCTAGAAGAAATGTCATTAATTGTACCACCAAAGTATCAGGAAATCCAAAATGGTGGTGAATTAATTTCTTCCCTTTTCATGAAACGTCCCCCCATGTAGCAAACAACTCCATAGGAACTATTCTGATTAGAAGTTAATTATTCTGTACTAGCCCTTCTCACTTTGTTCTACAATTGCTCACTCTTAAGACTACAACCCCACTTGGTTTCTGCACGAGAGATCAGCCAAAATCAAAAGATTCTAGGGAGCTGCTCATGCTGGACCCATCTCTAGACAGGAATAAAGTGTTATCTTTCAGAGGAAATGAAGGTGACTCACGGCCATTAAAGGTCCTGTGGGCACCTGTTAAGTTCTGGTGGTTTATCCTGAGCGTCCCAGCCAAATTAACTCTCCTGGAGTAAAATTTGCTCAAATGCCTCAAGCTCCCTTTGATACAGAGCTCTTCAGCTCTCACTCTCAGCTGCCACGTGATGTTTCTCTAGGTTGTTAAACAGCTGCTGTGTTCAATCTTTGAGGTAGCTGCACTTCAGTGATAAAGTAAGTGAACCTATATATAGTTTGTAAATCCATTTGTTATGTCTAAAGTACTTTGAGATTTAGAATGTGCAAGAAAGCATACATATTAAGCTTTTTAAACTCTAAAAAGGGGGACTGCCATAACTGGCAGGATCCATGTTCAATCACTTTGTACTTAACGGTTTGAAAAAAATTACATGCAAATTATTTAGAATTTTACTCCACTTTTCAAAGCATGAAGTTAAATGTTCCCATTTCTAAAAATAATAATAAAAATCAATAACTATTATTCAGTATTCATTTGATATTTCACAATGGACCACTGTGAATTTGAACTCCAGGAAAGGTTGCTGTTTCAAGCCTCCAAAGGGTTATTATATACAGCACAGAGAAATAATAATTTAAGAACACGTATAAAAAGCAGAAAACATCCTTTCTTTTGAAATCTAACTAAAGACGTTAAAAGACTGAAACAAATTAATTAAAATTACCATCTTACAGTAATAATGGCACTGATAACAAAACAGATACAGACAGAGTCTAGTTACAACAGGTAATAGATGCAGGAAAGACTATCCATTAATACCGTGGGCTCAAAGCAACACGC
>NW_026623482.1:323505-443505 GCF_030028575.1 Malurus melanocephalus | reverse complement strand
AGAACAGTTTTAAGTTTTCTGATGGCAGCCAGGGTTTTTTTCAGAAAGCTTTCAAGACTTCAATGTAAACTGACTTATTAAGGAAAATCTAACATTTTGCTGAGCAAAATGAAATAAAATCTGAGCCAGTTTGCTCTATGTCAGCTCAGGGAGACAATGCAAAAGGCTTCTCTTAAGACTATGCAGGAAGGAATGCCTTCAGGACTAGTAAGGATGTACTTTTTGTGCCAGGTTCAACCACATGCTAAAAACAATGCCATCCCTAAGATCCACCAATGGAAGATACCTAATGAACTGCATAAGAGAAAGCACATGGTAAAACTCTTCCAAGGATTTTCCCAGCATCTGGAAATGGCTCAAGGAGCACCTGATTCACTGTCTCTGTATTCAGTGGTGGCACATGTATTACTGAGACCAATGAATTTCAAGTGCTTTTCRAACCAATATAAACCTGTAGCATCTGCAACATCCTGCAGAACAATTATAAACAATTATATAGAAAAGTATCTTAGTTTTCCTGAACAGACACACACACACAGAATTTCACTTTTAATGCTTTCTACTTCTKGCATCAGAAGAGAGTAGGAAAAATMATTCTGCATTCACCTTTTCCATGCCACTCATGATTTTACAGACCTCTGTCACACCACCTTCAATCAAAGYCTTTTCCAAACCACAGTCCCAATTTACTTAGTTTTTCCTTGTCTGGAAACCATTCCAAATCTTTGTTATCCTTTTCCTGAATTTCTCACAGGTCTTTTTGCAAATGAGCTGGTGGGGGGAAAATGGGACAAATGGGGAGGGAGATGAAACCCATACTGCACAGTGTATTCAAGATGCCAGATGAACATGAATCCATACAGAAACAAAATTGTCTTTACTATCTTGTTCTCTGCTCCTTTCTTTCCTCAATTTCTATCTGCCTCGAGCGCTACTGAGCATCTGGTCACTGAGCATCATTTCCAGAAAGAYACTTACTATTTTTCAAGAATTATATTTTTATTCTTTGCTACTGATTCAATGCATACACTGGACACAAAATTAAGACTGGGTTTTTTTAGCATCTGCCTCACTTCACATTACTTGGCAGAGGATTTAATCTTCCATTGTTAACTGAGAAGTCAACTTTGTCTTCCTGCAGCTCTTCTTAAGCAGTTCCTGCTTTTACCATCCTGAGCCACTCAGCCCTGCYAAACTCTGCCTTTCAAACTATTGGCTGGTGATKTCTCTACTGGGAATAGTGRCTRGTTATTTTTGCCTGTTGCCAAAATTTTTGTTGCTCCTGCAAAAAAGTTAAATCTAACCATGCCTGGACCCCTGGTACTTGGACAGAAATGTTATGAATCMGAGGACAACTCAAAAAGTTGCTTGCTTCCACYCTCACTGGCTCTTGGACAAGCTGTCCCCCATGTTATGCTCTGGCAACAACTTCTACCTAATTTCCACTTACATCTCAACTTTAAAATACACTCTATAATAATTTCAAAAGTGCTTCAATAATATTTTGGTTTTTAATTTTAAGTTTAAATCTCGAATCCTTTCCAAATAACTTCATTTATTCCAGAGATCTCTTTCACCATTTTTACAGCCATGTCATATACTCAATATTATCCCATTTGGTGTCAAGCCCATCAAAACACTTTCTACTGCTCTTGCAGAGCAGATTTTTTATGTCCATGTGGGCAGACCAGAAAAATTGTGTGGAGAATATCACAGCAATAGCAATATATATAACACTTCCTAAAATGGGTGCTTAAGTCCATAGAGCAGGAATGGAAAGAATGTATTTATATATGCAGTTAGAYTAATTTCACCCAACTCTGACATCTAAAAGCCTGATACCCAGTTTAAGCAGCCTACAATCCATTTATAGTAAATGGAGGAAGGAAAAAACAGCTCCAAAAAGCAATTCACCAAACAGATTTTGGGATGAGGTAATCCTCCCTGCTCTAGATCCTCTTAACAAAGTAAGAGGTTTTAGACAGAGTATGATCAGTGTATTCATTCCCTACAATTTGTTCACTGAAATCTGTGAACTTTATTGTTATGTAGATCAGCAGTGTAAATTGTGGCATTTAATACTGCACACTGAGAAAATGTCAAAAATGACAAATACTTCAGAACTGACCTTAGAAAGACAAGATGCTGCTCACCAAGACGGAGCTACTTCATCAGCACATGATTCACCGTGAGAAATCCCAACTTAGACATAACACAGACACCTGACCTGTGTCTTTGTCACCTSAGGCACAAATGAGCCTCAAGTGAAAAAGACAGGCTTGGCTTTGGTTTTGCAAATGAACCTCAGATTTATTTTTAAAAGAGGAGGGTGTTTATCTATTGCCTCACACTGTTTAAATAACTCAGTTTTAACAGACATGGAATMACCTCCTATCAAAAAAAAGCTACTCAAGGATAGCACTGAGATCTTCAGGCACTCACCTATGTGAGTACCAAGAATATAATTAGAGCCACAGGGAGGMAAAACACAAAAACATTTTTGCGAGGATAATGAATTGTCACAGAACTTTCATTAAGTTAATTTTGAGAGACAAAAGCTATTCTCTGTGTGGAAATTTGTTTATGTCACAAGTGCTTATTCTGTGGCATCTCTACCTTCCTATGAAGCATCTGGCAGCAGTCTGACATAAAGAGCACCTCAGAATACACAGCCAGGCAGGGGGAGGCATGGAGGGTGTCCTCACCCATTCCAAAGAATGCTGAAGAGCATAATTGTTTCAGCTGTAACTATGAAAAGATTCTGCGTGCACAAAGAGAACATTCATGACTCAAAATGCATTAAATGACTACATTTGAACTTTGAAACAATTTGTTCTATTAGAAAAACAAATCATGGAAGCCGCCAGATAGCAAGATATTTAGTTAGGGAATGTAAGTGCAACTGAAAAAACAAAGCCTGGAATGGGAGCATCAYCCCAGTTTCAGCTGAAAAGAATACTCAGAAATAGACAACCATGAAAATAATGTATGATAAAAGTAACTGTGTTTTCTGCCACCTATTGGCCTTTTTAGCTAACAATTATGAAACAAAGGACAACACCCGTGACAAGGTACAGCKTCTACTGTCTTATAAGGGAATGTAYWGATGGACCTCTCAAACTACCAYTGAAWACTGGCATTTGAAGCAAGTTTCTTTATGCAGTTGTTTCAGTCTAATGAAGTCACTGTTTAAGAAAGCACTGGAAGGCTCCACTGGTCACAAAAAACAGGTGAAAAAAGACTGAAACATCCCCCCCCACAAAAAAAACAAAGCTTAGGATAAATCAGCCATTTAAATTCCATAGCTTATTATTGTACTTGTTTTCAGCTTCTAAGAAATATTGATCAAAATATACAGTAAGTTTCTCAATAAACAGTATATAAAAAATGAAGATTTAAGTTATTGTCTACCATAAAATGTCCCAATGTGTTGCATAGATTCTATCAAACTAGATGTCCTTTCAATTCATATAGAAAACAGTTAATGTCATTTGTACAAACTTCCTACCAGTTATAATTAACATTAAAGAGGTCTTTTCTTCTTTGTCACCTCTCTATTCAGGCCTTATTTGAGTTTGTTTGCACTTACTATCTGTTAATCTCTCTTAACAAATGACAACAATAACTGTTGCTATTATGTATGGAAATTAAATATGTAGATAACTGTGTGAAGGGAGCWATTTTTGAAAAAAGCAGTATCAGAGACATTTAGCTCTTTATGTCTYTTATTTTGCTTTGATAATTAAGCCATAGCCTTGATTTGTTTTAAACAAAAAAACTTTTCCATGGACATGCATGTTSCAATCAAATTCAATACATGCATTATGTTCTGATTCATTCTGTTCAAGTGCATTATTGTTAACCCTTATTTGATCCATGCCTGTCATCTTCACTGGCCAAACAAAACCAATCCTCCATTTCCCAGCAGCTATCACTGAGTCTGTAAATTAATTTGCAGTAGATCAAACAAAATCATAATAGGAACCTTCAGCTTTATTCTGCTTGGTATCTGCAACACTGTGGGAAATGAAATATGAGTTGATACAGGGGACAAAAAGCAACTAGCATTTCCAAACATCCTGCCTACCAATGCTTAGTTTATTTTAAAATATAAAAAAAGTGTGTGGAAAAAGCTCTGAAATACATGCACAATATAAAAGAAAATCCCTCAAGAGTATTAAGTCCATGAACTGTAGCTAATAGGGARAAATTTGCAAGTCAAAAGTAATTTTATTTCTTTGTAAGTCTGTTCTTGAGAATTAGCCTCTCCCATTCTAATAATCATCAAACATTATAAATATTACCCCAAAATACAGAGGCAAGTGGTTTTGCAACAGCCTTTCAAACAGAAGTTGCAGGGGTCAACAACATACATTTACTGAGCTTTATCTTAGTTTTTACAAATTACATTTGACAATGTGGCTTGGTTGTCTGCTACAGTAGGGGACTGAACRTGCTTCTCTACAACACTTCAGCTCTGCATCTGTTCCTGCCTTCAGACAGTCTGGATGCTGAGGCACTACAATGCTCTAAAAGTTGACATGGAATGAAAAAAAATGTGCTAGTAAAAAGCAGAAAGCTGCCAGCACTGAAAATTATTCAGAAGTCTTTGTTACTTTGAAGTTGAATTTACTTGTAGCTCATGCTTSCTTCTCTACAACCTTTTCACCCCATTAAAGGCAAACGCATTTAAGGTGGGTGTTTGAAAATGGGCTGTTGGTGGATGATGCCCAGTCTCAGATGGGTGGCATCTTTCAGCACATTACATCCAAAACCTGTGGCTCCAGCACTGTAGAACTGAAGTTACCACCTTACACCATCAAACCCCCCAGAAGGGAAGTGCAGGAACCCAACTAGAACATGCTGTCCTAGTAGACACATTAAGTACATGAACAGYATGAACATGCTGTTCATGTCACTGATCAGCAAACCAGCTTTTGGAAGGCTGAATGTAAGTGACACACAATGCAATGAAGATTTTCTGGTCCAGGTACCATTGTGAGTCACTAATCAGGCCACTTTAACTTCACTCTGGCCTTTCTTTTCATGCTACTCTTACAAAAAGCATATTATTTCCACTCACTCCAAGACCAGAGGCTTCAAAACCTATTTCCCTGAGAACATCCATTATTATGGATAGTACTGCCTAATAAAGTAAATCTGGCTGAAGTGGCTTGAAATCCTCTGGAAGGATGAGGTACCACCAACACCACATTAATGGCTGCATGATCAAATCTATTGATTCCCCCCCAAGCAATATTAAAAGACAAATGATTTTATGAAGTAAAACCAGGCAGTTMATCATGGCAACAGAGGACTTGACTCAGTGATCTGAAAGTTATCAGTTCCAACTGCAATAACTTGTTCCACACATGTGGTGTGTTCTCCTTGTCCTACCTGTCTGTGTCTTCTGTAAATTGCTGAGTGATTGGGGGAACAGACAGAAAAACTTTCCTAGCAGTCAGSGACTAGAACCAAAAGCTCTGCATATTCTTTGTCAAATGTTTTGACTTTCAGTAGTAGCTACATCTTTTGAGAATTACATCATGATTTCACACCTCCAATGTGAAAGTGGTATGAATATTGACTTAGAGATGAGCTATTGCTGTAAAGTCAGGGAAATTTTTCTGCTGTGTACCAGAAACCAAATTACTTTAAAGTAATTTCAACTTCTTATCTGCTTTCTTGCCTGCTCAGAACAAAGAAGAACTCCAGTAATAACACAGGCACAGTCCACTGTGCCTGCACCACCTTGGTGAGATACCAGCAGCAATGACAGCCTSAGTGACAGTGTGAGGACCAGTGTCATGCACTGGAATTTCAGCAGACAAAGCAGACTTGAGTGACACCTACCTGCCACTGCTACAACGCCAAGAAGAAATCCCCTCAGGTCGGGAATGCCATCACAAACAGTGAAATAAGACTCCACCAGAAAACTTTATGCATTTAGTAATGTGAATCATAGAATCATTGGGGCTGGACCTCTAAGATCACAGAGCCCAGCTGTTAACCCAGWACCTCAACTCCCACATCCACACACCTTTTGAACACTTCCAGGGATGGGGATTCCACCATTCCAGTAAAGTTCAGCATAACTTAGGTTCCTCAAGCAACACCCTGCATTTTCATGGGGAAATGTTATGTGATAAAAACCTCAGAGAACCTACTGTTACAAAGAAACAATTCAACTGGTGCTACACACAAGCAAGTCACAGACTCAGCTCACTTTTGAAAGGGTTTTTCCAGATGGAGGACTAGCTGAGGTTAGGATTGTGTAATCAGAAACATGCATTTCTCTTCTGCAGGAACAGAAACTCTCTGCAGTGCCCTGGTGCCTGCCTGCTCTTACACTCTCTGTAGCTGCTTTATCCTGAATGTCCTTCCAGAGCAAACACTAAGATATCAGAGAGCTGCTTGAATGATCTTATGGATGGRACAACTGATCTGTGAGACTACAAAAGCAGAGGCAGTGTAGAACACCTCGATCAGGAGGGCTCCTCAAAGGTGATACCTTCAGACATCTGACTGTGTCAACTTTGTGTGTCCCCTGACAGCCTGAGCAGAGACAGCCATTCCTCTGAAATTACAGCTGCTAAGGCAAACAAGCTGCAGATGAGATTATCTGAATTTATAAAAGATTGGATGAACATTTGAGAGGGACACCTCAAGATGTTTAAAAAACTACCTCTTGGTCTTTAAACATCTTGAGGTGTCCCCCGTCTTTGAGCACAGGAAAGAAAAGGCTAAATAAATTTCTTCATAAAGGCAAAATTCTAAGATAATTTCATCTGAAAAAAATTTTGAGGGAAACAAAAAGAATGTGCTGCCACAGAAGAGCTTAATACATCTGGAAAATGAGCCATCACGCTTCCCTTCTTCCCTCACCTCCTAGAAAAATGACCATCAGACATCAAGCCTTTATAAGGAGCATCTTACCTATTTTGGCATTTTTCCTATCAGTGAGTATCTTCTTGATAGGTAAAAAACAGGCATACTCTATTTACAAGAATCATGCAAACTAACCCTAAAAATGGAGTAATGGAGTCAAAAGCAACCACTGATGCAGAATTCTGGGTCAGCAACWTTTTCAGGATCCTACAAAGCTTGATATTCCCCAAGCAAATCAGATACCAAACATTAATATAAACATATATCTGTGACACTTCCTCGAGAAGGATCTCCATTTATCTGTGAAGGAAATCTAGGGGACTTACAAAGTGTCTTCAGTAAGTGAGCTTGGATATACTGAGATCTCAAAGTACTATATGGACAGACACCATTATTGATAAACCAGGCATTCCAGCCTTCTTTTCACTTGGACAAAAAATTGATGGAGAAGCTCTCTCCACTTTTTCAGTAGGTTATGACGAGGAGATCAAATTGCACTAAATCAGAAGCTCTCATGTTATGTTCAAGAGACACCTTGCTAGAGAAGAGACATGGCTGAATTCCATCTTAGAATTTTAAAATGTAAAAATGTCACAGCGAAGAGCGTGTGCAAGTGGATGCTATGTCAGGCATAACTGAAACTTTTAAGTCAAAAACATCTTAGAACTAAGTTAAAATATTTGTACTCCAATTTGAATAGACAAGACAAAGATGATCTTCAAGAATGTTTTAAGGTTTTATACCACTGTCCTAACTGTAACATTTAATCATCTCTGAATAATAAATGCTTTTGATATTTTACAGACTCTTCAAATAAATTGTTTTATAAATGGAACTGGGTCAAGAGTCTACTATTGATGCTGGCTGACTGGAGCTTTTGTCTTTTATTTTAAACTGAATAGGTACCATGTTAAACAYGCTGCCAAGCTTGTTGCAGCTGAAAGATATTGAAGCATATGCTTAGTATGGTGAAACCCCTTAGGTTAGCATAAATTCTTTATACATTTACMCTACAGCTTCAGCCCCTTACCCAGGGAATGCTTATTCTGTGTTCTATGGTATTTTGTTAAGGGTTGTGTACATTTTGGCAATGCAAATAATTTTAGTTACTATTATAGCARCTACTAAAATAGTAACAACTGAAATTAGTTCCTGAAATTTATACATAAAGTTAACTATAATGCATTAAGAGACCCGATCACAGATCCAGTATGGTATATGACTATTCAGATTGTAAGAGAAGGACCTATTTTATCAACTCACTCTTGGCCATTGCCATCATATTAATTTTTTTTTTTTGCACAATAAATACTGGACCTAGCTCCACATCCAGAAAAAAATAGGTTACATTTCCAAGTATGAGTATTTTTAGAGTCTGATCCTACCTGATCATCCAATTTARGGAAAATGTAAACAGCATTTCACACTCCATTTCATGCTGACTCACTTCAATGGAAGTTGGAAGATATGAATTCAATTGCTTTTCTAAGCATTTCCTTATTTTCAGAGCTTCTTGAGTTTTGGCCTATATAACTGATCAGAATTCAGCTGTGGGCTGGAGTGGATAACAAAAACTCTTATAAAGAAAGGAAGTTCCTTTCCCAGATGTTCACTCTGCTCCTCTTGAATTCAGCATTATCCAGSCTGATGAACAGATAGACAGGATCTTTTAGGAAAAATACAAAACTGTCTCTTAGATGAAAGATGAAATRAGGAAATATGCTTTTCAAAGTGTATTACTTGAAAGATTGGTTATATATCCAGTATTATATTCACAGAAACCACATTGAAGTATCTGAGCCAATCACTTCCTCGTGGAAGGCAAATGATCACTTCACCACCCAACGCTGGCAAAAGAGAAGGACACCCACTCCAAAATACTCCTGTTCTCAGAGACACTCAYATCTGCTGTGTCAGCTCCCTGTGGGAAAACTGCCACCTCAAAGGCATGTGGCATCAATGGAAACCACACTTTGGAAGGACCAGACTGAATCCAAAGCAGCTGCACAAACTGTGATTTAAGGCAATGTAGTTACACTGACTCATTACCTTAAAGAATGCATGACAAGAACATAAATATTACCTGAATTTATCAGAACACAAAATGTCCTTCTATCTTAAAAAAGCTGAAGATAGTAAAGTGGTAAAAACTCTGATGAAGATTCCAGGTGGCCATTAAGAGAAGTGCCAAGTGCACTAATATAAAACATCCAAAGGAGTCCCCTTCAGATATTATCGAAAATGGACATAAACTTGAGAGGATTTAGCCCACAACAAAATTCTACAATATTCCTACAGCATACTCTTCAAGAGYTCCTTCAGAACTTGCATACTTCACAGTCCTATCAGCAATGCATCACTGTTATCATGCAAAGTCATCCACAGAATATCATGTACCTGTTCACAGGCTACTGAAAATGAAAGTCTGTAGAGTTTCAAGAATGGTATATTATAATTCTGAATACTCCAAAATAACAGAACTTCAATTGCATTCTAATTTAGAACATAAAAATTTTAAAAAAAAAGAAAATTGAAGAAACCATCCAAGACCAAAAGAAAACTTCATTATTTTTCAGAAAATACTACTCTTAGCACTATCATATCAATTTTACCTCTAAAAGTCTTGGCAGTGTGTATGTGATCAAAGCAAGAGAGAACTGAAGAAGTAAGAAAAGCACCCTTTCCCCCCTCCCACTCCCAAGAAGTCAAACGCTCAAGCTAACATAAAAAATGTTTTAAACAAAATTATCAAACCAGACATAAGTGAAAAACACCTTGTAGGTCAGTGTAAGAGTTTTACATGTTATTAAAAATTGATTTTTTTAAAGATACCTTTAGATGTACAGTCACATGTCATTTCATAGAAGTTATTTTAAACTTATTGATCTCATTTGGGCAAAGACCAGGCTCCATCATCAGCCTGCTGAAAGGATAATAGAGCACTCCAAACCCTTGTGATAGATTTGATGCAAACAGTGGCCCTCATTTTAGCACCTGTAATAGCACCACAAGTGGACAAATTTCAAACTTAACAGTTGTACATTACAAGCTAAATTAGCGAGTATGTTCTGCTTTACTTCACACCAAATCAAATACCTTGGTCTTCTTATCTTCACTAAAATAAGGTTCTAGGCACCAAAACACACGCTGCAAAAGATTAAAAAGTGTTTCCAGGCTAACATACCACTCACAAAGAGACCCAGCTATTACCAACAATTTTATTCCACTTAAGACAACCTGAAAACAGCTCAACTGGAATTTGAGCAAGCAACTGAGAG
This sequence comes from Malurus melanocephalus, assembly GCF_030028575.1. NCBI lineage: Eukaryota > Metazoa > Chordata > Aves > Passeriformes > Maluridae > Malurus > Malurus melanocephalus. The sequence goes on along the minus strand of NW_026623482.1, from coordinate 433,339 downwards.
AAGACATACTTAAAAATGACTACACATGGAAAACTACATTGAGAAAAGGATCAGTGAAAGAAGTCTTACTGGCTTCTGTACYGAGAGTGAAAACCTCTGGAAGGATATTTAAGTCCATTCTGCCAAAATACTCTCCCTATTCACASAACTCAAAGGAAGCCAYATTCTTAGGCTACAAYAGGTCACAACTAAGTACAGTACCTTGCTTCAGAAAAAAATTTGCTTTGTCTGTCAACTATCAACAAAGCACAAAGAGCTCATACAGCCCATCCATGTATTGCTTGTCAAAGAGTCTAGCAACATACAAACAGTAAGAACTCGAAAGATTTCTTAAAAACTATGTTTCTACTTTGGTTAGAAAGATAAAAACACTCTTACTGCCCCCACTTACACCACATTTCTGTTATCTTCCTTCTCCCCTCAAATTTCTGTACTCTCCCTGAATTTTCAGATGTGTCATCCTGAACATCCTGCAAGACACCAATGTAACATAGAACACACAGAGTTTTTGCTCATGTACCCGGCAGCAACAGTAAGGTTTGTCAACTCTGGTATACATTTCAAGTTGATAAAGAGACCAAAAGATTGTTTATGTGGAGCATTTATCTTTGCAGTATGGTTATGAAGATCTCTGAATACTGAAGGAGTTAACAGAGTTCTGAAACTTTAAAAGTGGCAATGCATGTATATGGGTATATAAGTTTAGAGGAGCTCAAAAGAGTTAAAGGTAATGGCAGAGAAAGTGGTCTCAACAGTCTGGTCACCTTAAACTAGAGAAGTTTAAAGCATCACTAAGCAGTGTTTGTTCATTTAAGTTTAATTATTTTCTCCTTGAGAATGGCACTAATGAAACTGAATATCTTTCATGGTTTCGAAGAGCAGCCTGAATGGTCTGTAAACAGGACTGGGGGCAGACGAGAGAACTGGCTGAGCCAGGGGGTTGCTAGGTGATGCAGAATGTAAACCCACAAACTTGTTCAGGTTTACTTTGCTTTCATGCTGCTCTCTCACAGGCTCTCCAAAGTTTTAAGAATTAATTTCCAGGTAGCTATTTAAAAAACAAAAAGTAGAAATAATTAAAAAAGAAAACCCCTTAATCCTCCTCACCTCTTCMCTCCCTTCCCCTGCCACCCCCAAGAATGAAAAAGGAAAGACGAAAGAAAATTCACAGAATTAAAGGGCAGGAAACCATTCCCTCTATATACTTGTATGTAACTGCTGAAAAGACTGGTGATTATGAAAAACTTTTAATCTTTTTTCCTTGATTTTTGCTTTTGTAACTGTAAATAAAAATGAATTCTGGACCAATTTATTAGGCCTTTAAAATACTTACACTGAATATACAGTAACATTTCCACTGCAGATTACAAAAGCAAACTTTTCAGTTACAGCCATGTGTTTCTACCTCCATCCTTTTTAGAGCTGCGGTTATTTTTTTTTTTTTTTCCCCCTAAAGTATCTGATCAGAGATTGTCCGGTAAGAGCACTTTATTAGATCATCAGKCAGAGGGTTTTACAAGCACCAAGAGCTATGGGCTCAAATGCAGCACATCAGTTTTAATAGCCGAAGGTCTAATAGTAAACTGCAGATACTGCTGAGAACTTTCCATGCACTGAACTCTTGAAAAAGCACCATCTCTCAAGCTTAAATGCAGCTGCCTCTTTCAATGCCGCAAATGGGTAAATTTGACAAAAAAGCCACCATTAAGACTACATGAAAGGCTCAAGACAACATCCTTTCAATGCTTTGTACTTCAGTAATCAGATGTACTTACTCACCCCCTCCCCCAAACCCGATCAAGAACTATTTCTGAATGGTAGGAAATAATTCCACTTTGTACATCTTTTAGTTAATCAAGACTTTCTATTCAGCAATTTGACCTTTTGTTCAAAACAGGATTATCAGTTTTTTCGCCAGTTACCAAGGGCGACTCGCATGGTGAACATAATTGCAATAATTTGCAAAACACCATGGCAACCCACATTACAACTAGGTAAATACTGGTCTTTTGTGCTACATTGTTATTTTCAGAGATGCTGAAGTCAAAGAACGAATGACAAATGAACACAAAATTTATATTTGCTTTGTCTCAAAAGAGAAGAAAATTGATAACAAGAATTGGGGGGAAACCGACTACAGCTGTAATTTCTAACTTGATTAATTAGGATGGTAACAGTCCTTAACAGTATATTCAACAAACAGCCCTGACTTAGTCTCTCCACCCACCTCTCTCTCTTTCTACACTACTACCACTAACCCCCACCCCAGACAAATTTTTTCAGCTAGGAGAACAAACAACTCCATTTGCTCTTTTCTTCAACTTAATGGAATCCTTAATTACAGAATATTGTTCTCCTGCTCTTCATTACACTGAAAACTGAAAGTGAGAGAGAGGAGGAGGAGGAGGAAGACGGTGCCAAGCAGACAGGGTAGCTACAGTCATCCTCTCTGCCTTTGCTTTTTTGTCCGTAGCAGACCTAAAGATGAAATGGCATTTTTGTGGGTTTTTTTTTCTTTTTAATATTAGCAGCTGTTGTATAGCAAATAATTAAGTAAACTAGTGCTCAAGTTCCCTCTGGCAGCATAAATAAGACACAAAAGCTTAAGTCAAATCATGATTAAAATCCAAATCAGAGAGGAAACAGCTGCTTAAAAAGAAAAAAAAAACCTCCTAAAATGATCAGTGGCTTCCAACAAAATACCTAGTGCATAAAAACATTTTCCAATGAATAGAATTATAACACATAACAAACTAATAATTTAAAACTTTATTTCTTTACGATTTCAAGGAACTTATTGTTACAGTTTAGGTTTCTAGTAAGACTCCAAGAAATCACWTTAAAACCAAATTTTCAGAAACGTGTTGAAAATACAACCGAAATAATTTTGCCTCAGAAAAAAAAATTGCTGGAAAGAGCCTAATACATGCTACCAATGGACTTCACATTAAATTTGCTATATATTACTGGAACATAAAATCTGTGCCGAAACATTTATTATGCCATAGTGAGCTGATTGAATGGTTGAGAGCTTAATTTTAATGGTATCATTAATGAAAACAAGAAACAAGTTACATCTTTATACAGACCAAATCCTGTCATCAGATGTATGCACATGTTCCTTGTGAAATGCAATGGCACCCTTTAGCAATAGATTTGCACATACAGAGTGGATGAGAAATACATTAAGCTCAAGAAGCCTGCAATCAGAAGCCAGGATAACCCTGGTTTCAGTTCCCTGTATTTACAAATCACGTGTCAGTTTAAAGGACCAAATCCACATGTTAATTCTTTTTAAAGTACTGGATTGCCTTTGCAATAAAACAGGTTTTCAAAGTGAAAGAGAGATACTGCTGCATCCCTATGTRTTGGGAGAGCTGGAGAGTATGTGGTAAAATGAAAGAGATGAAAACAAAGTGCTAAAGTCAACTGAACGTGGCCCCAGAGTGCTGAAATTCACCGCTGCCACTGCATAGATTCTCCCTGCTGCTGGACAAGTCATTCCAGTTTATTGAATGGACTCACAGCTAAGGAATCAGTTTAGACCCCACTACAAGCTGAAAGCTCTTCTTCAGGCAGTTACTCAGTACTACACACCAAAAAAAAATAGGTCCTTTGATCCACAAATTGGCCACCCAAACTTACAAACACATTCGATGCTTATTCCTCTATGCCTCATTTCTTTGAGAAACAGAAATAATAACTGACCTGTCGCTTAACACAGCTCTTGCAAAGATGCTTTTTTAAGAGCCACTTGATCCCACAGTGAAGTGTGTCACAAAAAACTCCATGAGAAAATAAATCATTCTAAGCAAAGTTTCAGAGAGCACATTYAATATAAAGAGCATCCACTATGCAATGGAGAGAAACAAATACAGACCAGCTGCTCCAATGAGTGCTGTCCACCTGTACTGAAAAAAAAAACAGAATGGGATAATACCATCAGAAATGACCTGCCTAAAAATCAAACTTAATTAAGCAGTATTCACTCTGTATCTTCAACTTTCAAATTTTCAACTCTGTAAAATCAGGATTTCTCTTCTATTTTTTAATTTAAAAAAAAAATCTTCAAAACAGGGTTTAAAGGAATACACAGATTTTGCTTCTTGGAATAAACAGAGTAGCCCATGGTAACTTTCTATCTTCTCTGAAAGCTATGCATTTTGCCCAGTATTTACCAACAGCAGAGGCAGGAAAACATTTATGCACTTTTCTCAAACTTTACTTTTCTACTAAACCAATGAYACTCCAATATAACCCCTTGGTTCTTGAATCCACTTTTCACAGGCAACCTTCCTCCACACTGGCCCCCTCATGCTATTTCATGCCCATCTGCCCAGCTAGATGCTTATCCAGCAAATACAATATTTAAATGCTCTAATCCAACCAAGTCCACTCAATTCAGCTTCTTGGCTATTAGTTTCATCTACATCCATTCAGGTCTATCTCCAGTGTCATGTGCCATGTTCTAATGTGTTTTTCTCATCTATAGTCAATTCTTGCAAGAATTTTTGGGATGGTTTTTTGGTTTGGTGTTTTTAWTTTTGGTTTTTAATTATTAATCATGCCTAGCTCCTGCTCCACACTACCAATTTTTTCTTAAAGGCTAGTAAAATTATCAAATCTAGATGGAATTTCTTACGATGACAAAAGACAACCCAGATAAAGGGGGAAAGAAGGATGAAATATATACTCTTCATCATAGCCAAATGTTAAAGACTTCAAAGCCATAGCACCTATATTTTGTGTGTGGCAAGGTCACCTGAAMAACATTAACACTGCTTTTACTGCAATGTCTAACAATAAGCAAGTGATTATAATTCAAGCATGCCTGTGGGCTTCAACTGAATTGATTTACATCACATCAGATTTCCCCTCTCCCTCAGGGCCTCACTAGGCAGGTTCATACACCAAGATGTCTGCATTTAAACTGCAACTTATGTTTTTTTGTTTTTTTTTTTAACTTTGATTTGGAATAATTAAACCAAATCTGTAATATACTTCATTCTGAGTTAATAAACGTACACTGCCCTACTTAACTCCACCACCTTAAATAAGACTTTTCTTCCTGCCACTGTTAATTAAACTAAGCATCAAAAAAGACACTTGAAAATCWCAAAAAGCCTTTTGCTAAGTATTATGAGATGGTCAAGCTTCCTCCTTAGCTTCTCTTCAGGTTCCCATTTTTGTAATTCCTTTCAACACCTGCCCACAACTTTTTTTCCTACAGTCTCCTTAGGTTGCTCTCAAACTTTGTCTTAGATCTGCCTATTCTTTTTGAAAAACAGAGTTCTTGTTCTGCCTGCCTGCTGACTTTGACTAAATTTGCCCTTCCCACTACTGTCAGACTGCATAATTCACTTCTTCAGATGGGACTGATGGTCTCATCATCTCCCTGTTAATAACAAACGCCTTCTGAGGAACATCTCCACACATGGCACCTGGTCCAGATGCAGAAGGGAGATAGAGACAAGAGGTCAAAGGGAGGTGGAACTTTGAGAGAATTTATATCCTTTCAATTAATAAGTAAGAAATTTAAAAGCTTATAAATTGAGTGTATCGGCTACTTGCCATAAAGAACAGATCCCAAGCAGCCAAATAAAGTCAGAAAGAAACACCACCATGTTGTGGATTAGTCTAAGACAGAAACAACATTTTATTTAATCTTGAAGAAATGTTAATCCATTTTAGGTTAAAATTTAAGCCAAAACTCAACTTTAGATAAACCTGGCATGCAAAATGGCATGGCAGACACTTAAAATATGGCAATGCTTCAAAACTTTWAAACTTAATTTTTCAAAACTTACACCAATGTAATACATGGTGAATTTTATTAAAATCTGCTTTGAGGCTAGTATGAAGACAATTAGAAGGACAAGGATTCAGAGAGAATAACAGCAGAAAGTGGGTGGTTTTGTGTGTTATGTTTTTGAAAATCTCTTAACTCTTATGGACACCAAAGTAACCAGATGGACCTTTCAAAAAGGATGCTCCTGTGTAAGCATTAAAAAAAACCCAACAACTCAACAGAAATAAAGGCCTGTCATAAACCCATTGAAATAAAAAACATGAGAATGGGGAAGAGACTGACTGTTTTCTGTTGCTTCTGGTGACAGATACAGAAAGCAAAATAAAGATTTTTTTTCTTGCAGTGGTATTTTTTTGCTTGTTTTAACCTAACACTGAGTATTTTAATTAGTAAATCACATCAGGAAAAACCAACTGCATAAAATCAGCAGGTAAAGTATGATCCTTCCAATATACTATGCTCCTATCTTTTAGAGAGGTTAGTTCCTACRAAGACCTGTAAAGCCCTTAAAGCAAACACCTCAATATTGAAATTAAAATGGCCCAGGAGAGCTTTCYAACTGCAGCCTCTTGAGAGAAGAACAGGTTACTTGTTACATACTGTCTGCTAGAAAAAAAATTTGCTGCTGTGGTGTAGCTTCTCTGAGTTTGTGGTAGACATACCATACATGTTGCCCCAGGTCTCTAGAACTAGTATTTTCTAAAATCTAGAGAAAACTTAACTGAAAAAAAATAAACAAACCCCCTGAATTTCATTAGGACAGGCAAAGAAAAGTTAAATATATGGACTACTTAGAAACCAGTGTAAGGACCTTGTTATATTTCATACAGGTAAAAGAACAGTTCCAAACAACTTGAAATCCTCTCTCTTAAGGCAAGAAAAATTACAAGCAAATTTTGCATGTATAAATACAGAAGTATGAGAAATGAAGACTGGAAGTTGACAGCTGCTGAGATAAATCAAAACTTTTCCAAAGTAGAACATTAATAAGGAAAATCAGATATTAACTAAGAATGTAGAAACAAAGCAATAATGTAAAGAAAAAATAGTTCAGAAAATAGCAGAAAAAAAACAAGAAATAATTTTTTCCCTGTATTTTAGAAAAGCACACTAACATAGCAGCAAATAAGGATGAAGAACTATGTTTTGCTTTGTTAGCATGACAATACTTTATAGCCCCTCTAAATTCAGCATATTCWTATAATAAATGCATGAACTCAACATTCTTATTAGAGCCAAGAAGCTCTGTTACTTGGTGAACTTGCCAACCCTTGAAGCTACCTCAAAAGACTGAGACCACTTATCAACCAAAATGAATAATTTCCTTGAAACACACAAGCAAATCAGAACAATCCATGCAACTATTTGTATGCATCAGCGTAACATTAACCTGAGGAAAAAGCAGAAATAYTGATAGAGACTTCAGGTGATCAAGATTTAAGAACAAAAATGGAATTAACATCAGTCAGTGTTTGTACACAGAACAGTCTCACGCAAACATGACAGTTCATTTTTTTTTTTTTTAAGATTACATGTTTGGTTGAGAAACGCAGATACACTACAAATAATCTCTTGAATGACATTTGATTTACTTTCAAAGGACAATGCATTAGAATTAGCATTGCACTGTGTTAATGAAGTACATGTGAAATGGATTRAGAGCTGCAAAGTAGAAGTATCTCAAAAAAATCAATTGTCCATGAGACACAAAGTGATGGCAGTCAAGTAAGCATTTGTCAATATGGAACGCAGAGGATTGCGCTGGTGCATCACCATGAAAAGGTTGCACTCACTCTTTACACCACTGATTAGCAGAAGAGCAGAATCAATTCAAACAAAATTTACAGATGACAAAAGCAGAAGAGCAAATAATGATAAGCACGAAKAAATTGTTTTGGCAAACTATGTTCATTTGACACAAAATACACATTAGTACTGTGAAACAAAAGCAACATGCTGGGAACAAAGACTGCAGTTCACACCTACAGAATGGAAATACCCTGTGCCAGAAATTATAAGCTGAAAAGGAGTCATGGCAGAGAAATTATTCAACACCAGCTTGAAAGGCAGACGTAGCAAGATGTGGAGATTAAATAGTGAAGAACTGTGTATGAGTACTGAGGTGAATTTCTCCAAATACATTGATGAGAATGGTACTRGAGCACACACAGTCCTGGTGGCAAGAGTTAAAAAGAAAAACAAAAAAACCTGCTATGCTGATAAACCATCTCTGAAGGCATTGAAAAAAAGAGTTACAGCAACAGACCTTGAAAARCAATCTCTTACCATCACAAAAAGGGACTAAGAGGTGACCTGAGAAAAACAAGTAKGTATATTCATGGGAGAAATGCAACAAGCAACACAGAGTTCTTCAACCTAAAGAAAGGAACAACATGAGCCAGTGCTCAGAAAACCTTGGTGGATTGAAAACTGGCTCAGTGTCTGGGYCCAGAGCATGGTGACCAGCAGAACAGAATCTAAGCCACTTGGAGGCCACTAAAGAGCAGCACAGCCCCAGGGTCCAGTCCCATTCCAGACCTGGCACTGATGACTTGTGTGATGGAGCACAGAGCACCCTGGTGGGTTTGCTGATGGCACACAGCTGGTGATCCCAAACTGAACATGAGCCAGCAAAATGCTTCTGCCTCTCCCATTTCATTCCACATTATTATCAGCAACATGTTCTTTGGTCTGGCTGGCATGGTTCTGTCTGCTAATGTCAAGCAGGGGAATATGGACAAGATTTAGGTAGAACCTCTCTTCTCACCCTGCATTACAAGAGATCTGTAGGCCCAAGAGATGTGTCCACCTTAAGCCAATGCAGATGTTTAAGAACTGCAGGGAAAGGCTGATACACAAACAAAAAAAAGGCTGATACACCCTTTGTGCTGATGCATGGCTCAGGAAAGACCATTATCCTCAGAAAGAGGAATCGGCAGAGGAATGAAGACACCTACGCCAATCCCTCATCATCCAGATATTTATTAACCAGAATAATTTCCCTTGACTTCTCTGATTAGTTACCTCTGATCTTTTTGAATTAAATCTTCCTCTCCTCAAACACCTATATTGAAGGGKKKTTTTTTTYCCCTTTAAATTAGCYTTAGCACAACTCAGGTGTTATTAACTTATCAAAACTGGAGAAGACAGCAATAGAGACAAATGAGAGAGGTCAGAGGATGGCAGGCAAGCAAATTAAAGGAAAACTAGCAACAATTCAGATTATTTAGCCTATATTGTCAGGGAAAAAAATATTCCATTTGTTTCCCAAATTCCATCAGTTACACAATTTGTGTGTGTGTGTGTGTGTGTATACATATATGTATGTATACATGTACCTTATTTACTTATGTGACACATATCCACAAACACACACCTAAAATTAAAATTTCCTTTTTCAAATTTCCATTGATGGAAACTCAAGTCAGGTAACACATCCTTAGAAAAACAGTGTATGAAACTTAAAGTTGATAATCCAAATAGTTTTGTTTCCTTWGGTGGTTTTGGTTTGGTTGAGGTTTTTTTTTTCAGTTGTGGGGTTTTTWTAAATGGAATTAAAGATTACATACACACATAATGTATGGGTGTAATGTGCAGAGAATACTTTATGTATCTTTTAGAAATATTTAAATATGTATACTAAGCTAATAGGCCCCCTCTGTTACTATGGTAATAAGCATTTTGTAGGAGCATATAAACATATAAAAGACTCTTTTACTTCATATTGATATTAATCCACTCTCTTATGTTATAAAACACATAAAGTAAAAGAAACTGAATGTGATTTCTTACAAAAAACTTTTTGGGGACTAACAGCACATAATTTTCCATTTTGTTCTAAAGTTACTGATTTTTAAGGCAGAATTTTCATACAACCCATGCCTGAAAAACATCACTCTGGGCAGACAGCATATCAAAATATAATGGAAATAGTAAAACTAGAAGATACAACATTAATTATTATAAAGATCTTGGTTTAACAAAGAAAGTCCCTGAAAGTAGCACTTWCAATGAGAACACAACCATTCATAAATATAATTATTAGCTAAAAAAAGAAAATATATCTTGAGATGAAAGGATCCCAGAAAACAGACATGGATATTTCCACCTKCAGACCACTCCCAAAGGGATCTGCTGGGCTTCTGTCCCTGTGAAGGGCAGTGAATTCAATGCCAAGCTCACCCATTTGTTACTGMATTTCATGTGCAGACTAGTCCTGAATTTGCCACCAAGATAATTCAACCCAGAGTTTTCATCTGCCTGTGGATCCAGAATTCTTTTCCACAATCTATAAATCATAATGCATTTATTCTACAACTCTACCACAGCAGCAAAACACAAAAAGCAGAGCCTCAATTATGTACACAAACTTCAATTGGTTCTTTGCAAAAGAAAGATGGCATACTTGGGAGTTTTACAAGACTCTCTGGTCTTATACAAAACTATCAAATTTGATTTTCCCGTTTTCTATCCTCTGTTAATTGATAAAAACTCTGCTGCACAGCTTCTTAATGAAATAATTTTGTCTCATCCCTCTATTTGCACGAAGAAAATATCCGAGACAAAAACTGTAAGACCACAAAATCTTAATATGCAGTTTGGTAAAGTTCTAGTCAGTCCCTGAACAACACGTTTATCTATCCAGTAAAGCTTGTGTTAATGCGATGTAAGAGTTTGGCAAATTCAACTCTAATGGAGCATAAAAGTGCTTTTGCTTGAAAGTGAGATCATTTTTAAAAATTCAAAGCATGATCACTTTTCCCTTTTTTTGCAGGAACAATCTGATACGAGCAGCAAAGCTTAAATAAACTAGAAACATTTCAAATGATCCATAAAGGATTAATAAGCACTGCAGGAAGTCCTATAGGCTCAGCGTATACATTTTCCATCTTTTTCTCCTGCGACAGGCATGACGTGAAATCCTAAACAGAACTCAAGTTTCAAAGTCACTGAATGTTAAGGTCTGCAGCTTTGATACCAGCGTAGAGTGGGGTCACCATCTTGGAATATTTAATTTAAATAGATAACAAAATATTGATTTTATTAGCATAACAAAGCCCCCAAATTATGGCCCTTCACRAAATTCTTTTTCTACTCACAAATAGACGAATGGACAAAAGCAAGGCAAAAGGGGTAGTAGTAAGCTACAGGCCACTAATATAACAAGAACAAAATGACAGCTATTATTTTGGCAGAGATAATCTATGCTGAAACACAAAACACACACGCACACAATTTCTTTCAATACAATTTTCTTGTCTTCCCACTGACTTCTATGATTACCACAGAAAGCAGGGTTCTAAACACATTTCTCAATTGAATCTTCAATCAATAACAGTAAAAATTTGAGAAGGGAAATATGGGGAAACGTATTATAGCATTAGTAAGTGTTTGCAAAACAGACTGAACTTACCAATATGCATAAAAGTTGAAGAGAAAAAAAATTTAWTGAAAATATATCTGTAACAATGTACCCTATACATTTATTGCACTGAAATGAGCAAAAGAAAAAGCTGAAACTCCAAAATTTAATCAGTAGCACAAATTGCCCCAAACCTGGTCCAAGTCATCAAATTATGTACTTACACTTTTTTTTTTTTGCTTGTATAGCACCAAAAATAAGTACCACACTCTAAGTAAAATAAAGAATAAGTCTTAATTATCAAAAAAACCTTCAGGATATTGACAGGCGCTTTTTAAACAGTGGAAAAGGTGATTTAAATGATTTAGAGAAAGTAATAAAATTTACCTAAGTAGAATCTATTTATGGGTATTAGTGGCATGGTATAGAACAGAAATAGTAGAAAAGTAAGACTTAGATCCCTGCAGAAACCCAAAACAACAAAACTTCTGGGATCTCAGATGGAGGTCAGCTTGACCTAAACAGATTCAATTTGCCAGCAAGAATCCGGACTGACTCTAACACTGACACAGGAGAAAAGACAAATAATTCATATCAGAATTGAGAGCTCTTCATGTTGAAAGATGGAAAAGTTTAGCCTCTGCTAAGCTTATAAGGTTGTTTACCACCCAGGCTTTCTGTTCAGAGCCAAAACAATCAACAGTAGAAACTGTTTAGGTGACAGTTACATATAAATTGGAATAACTTCTTGCRGGAGTTGAAAATAGAAAAGATTCAGAAATGCAACAGACAAATAGAAAGTCATAAAAGAGCATAAATATAAAAACCAGCACAGATAATACTGGCCATATTGGGGAGGGGAGGATAGAGAAGAGATGTGAGAATGAGAAACGTTAGCTCACAGTAAGAGACTGATGCTGAAAGGCAAAAATTATGCTAAAATAATACATTAATCAAAAGGAAAAGTGAAAGAAAAGAAAGAAGCATTGGAAAAAAACTGAACAAAGGACTAGAAGAAATCATTTGTCTGCATAAAGGTAGCAGAGAAGCCTTGCTTGAAATGATGTCTACAATTCTGGGTACATTATTAACACCAGACAGAAGAAACCAGTGTAAAGAACAGCAACAAAACCAGCTCTACAAATTAAAAAAAAAGCATGATAGAGTAATTTTTTCCATGTTTATAAACATAACAGATAAAGTGAAATAACATCACTTTCTGAAAACATTTAAAAATAAGGAAGAGCAGCTTGAGAGGAAGCAAAAGCATGGCACAAAGAGTAAAAATACAGTATCACAAAAAAGGGCAAATTTTGACCAGTGGAAAGATTTTTATTACAAATTCTCAGTATTAATACAATATGGAAGATTCGTATCAGAAACCAAAAAAATGTTTAATACAGTAGCTGCCATAAGTCTGACCATGTGCAGTGCTATAAACAATCTATAAGCAATTCTATACTTGAATATTGAGAAAACAGAAGATGAAAAGGACTTTGATAAACAGGTATGGCCTTTGTGTACCCATGAAAACCATGGCTCACTAAAGAGAACATCAGTGCTTGCTGTATTTACCCACCACTATTTATCATGGCAAAAGAGGGATAAAAAGAGTGCAAAAGACAGTCCATGAAAATAGACATTGACAAAAGAAATGTGGACAATACAGTACACAGATGATGAAGTTGTTTTGTTTACCTTCCTTTGCAATTCAAAATAGAGTTGCAGGGAAGCTGAAAAGATGACAAAACTACAGCAGTGAAAAACAGAAGTATTTTGAACTCTCTCAAATAGCCTTTGGAACTCCTTGACACAAAGTGCCAGACAGAAGCTGTGTCTGCAGAGACTCACAGAGTCAAGGAGATGAAAACACTTCAGTTTTATCAGAAAAGTCATCTGCTAAGTTCCTTCAATCATTAAGCATCCAGCTAATGTTAGAGACCAATACTACATTGAGCAAATCCCTTCATTAAGTAAAACTCCTCTGTTCATAGTTTAGTACTTAGCCAGTCTATGTCATCAGCCTGCAATGACCTAACTAACATTAAAAAATTCACCATTTTCTTCGTATTGAAACCAAATTTGAATACTTGATTTCTCACGATGTTCAAACTTGTTTCATCTCCAAAATACATTACTTTAGGATTGTGAAAGTGCTCTAGGAAGCCAGGATTACTGCTGAAAGAAAGCTACAGCTGCTGCAACAGGAGAGAACTGCACTCGTAACACCAAGGAAAAACATCAGGCAAAACTATGAAATGTGTTATAGGTATGTTTTTCTACCTGCAACCACCCTCACCATTCCTGTCCAAATTACCTTTCATACAACTTTACAATTCAGTATAATAATATAAAAAAAAAATTCATTTGCATGGCTTCATTTCATTCAAAAATGAAACCTCATGTTTCCCATTTCAGCCTTTTTATCTCTCCCGTCCTGCAAATTCCTTCGTCTTGCAGCCACATGACAGCATTTTAAATTGACCAAAAGAGAAGTGAGTTTAAAAGGTATGTGGATGAGGGTGAAGGAAAGGGCAACAGAATTCAGGTAGGACAAACTGAACACCTCAAAAAAAAAMCCAAAAAAACCCAACTATTTCAAAGGATAACTATGACTCAGAAAAAAAATGGATTTTCACCACACAGGAGGAGACRGAAAGAGCTTCTAGGACTACCTTATGGGGACACAAGTTACCTGTAAATTAATTTCTTCTTTTATTCAAGGAATGAATGATAATGCATTTATTTGATTTTTACTGTGGAACTTTGACACATAACTGTAGAATGTACTTTCATTTTTCAGAACAGTATCCTTCCCATCACTCAGGTAAAATTAATATGCAATTACAGAGGTGAGGTCTTTTATTTTTTCCAATGGTTGACCAATCTGGCTGTTTCATATAAATAAAACTGAAAAGCTGTTAGGTGTTCAAAGCAGAAATGTGTTTTGCCAAAGGCATTATTAACAATTAATAATCATTACAGAGTGCCTTGTTTACCTGACCTTGTGTAAATTCAGCAGCCTTGTAATTAGACCCACATTTTGCATATTTGTGTATTTCCATGCATAGAATTTGACTCATTCACTCATCCATTAAAATTTACTTGACAGACATAGATGGATAACCAGGGTACAATTTGTATTTACTGGATTAGAGAAAATTGGCCAAACATGTTAAGTTCACTGAAAGCATATTCTTGTCTTTCTCTTGTGAAAGATGTAAAAGCAATAAAATATCAGAGGCTGGCAACCAAAGTTGCCGAAGAAGCAGCAGAGTTTAATAATATGATAGTTTTAATACAGCTTTGCTCTCAAAAAGGGATGTTGGGTTAAAAAGCAGAAGAACTAAGAACAACATTAGGCCTACATTTTACTTTAGGCAATGCAACGAAGAATACTTCAGTAGAAAGACTTCCTATAAAAGTTCATGTTAGTATCAAACACAACTTCACTGAAGCAGACATCTTGTACTCTGGAAAAAAGGAAGATTTTTCTCACATTTAATGACTTTGCAGCAAATTTCTGAGCAGTTGGAAGAATTATCTTACTACTCTCCTGTTCAGAAAAAGTCTTAAAATTTATCCTTTTAAAGCAATAGCCACAATAATGAAGAAATTTTATTAGATATGCTTATATGTTTGAGAATAACAGTAAAGTACAGAAGACTGAGCACTCAGTATGGAATGCCACAACACAGAACAAAATGGGGAATGAAGGAATTTGTTTACCTCTCTGTGTGTGCTGGTATCTCATAAGGTCAGACAACTTTATCTAGTAAGATATTTTACAGATTTCTGGTGAAGAAAATTATTTTTGCCCAAAAAGTCAAGATAGATGTACTCACTCAAGGTGTAACTTAGATTTTTTTAACAACTTTTATAAACCAAAGGGAGCCTCTCCTAAGAGTTCCCTAACACTTAAGAAGATATAAAAAGACAAACTCCTTATGTTAGTGTCACTATTCAGGCATCACAATGTCCTAAAAACAACTAATGGGAGTCTGCTAGAATTATCTGAAGAAACTATCAAAGACAATGGGAGAGGTACATCCCTGACAGCATTCAATGCCAGGCTCGAGGGGGCCCTCAGCAACCTGATCTAGTGGGTGACATCCCTRCCCATGGCAGGGGGGCTGGAATKAAATGATCTTTAAGGTCCTTTCCAACCCAAGCCTTCCAATGATTCCACCAGCCTGCATTTTCTTTCATTAACTGACTCATTTAAGGATGTTGTGCTGCCTCTGATGGTCCTTCCTATCAAAACACAGTTTTTAAACAGCCTCCTAGTGCTGTATTATGTTTGATCTCCAGACAAAGTTCAGTGACTCACCATAAAGAGAAAGCAGGAAACCTTGTAGCTAAAAGTTACCTACAATTAAAATCGGGGTAAAAAGAATGGGAAGAGATCTCAAAAGATGCCTTTTGTATTTAAAAAAACCAAACTGGCCAGTAATCACCAATATGAGAGACTCAGCCTCGGTTATGATGCTGGCTTCTCATGCACAGATCTGAGTCTGGAAAATCACCAGTTTAATTAATTTATATAGAAACTAAATGTACTTCTCATTATGAAAGCTTGCAATCAATCCCTAGMTCATTTTCCTTATTTTCACTACAGTCTCAGATGCTCCTCAAATAGGTATTTGCTAYTCAAGCCTTTTTCTGAATGACACCTGATTACTGGGTGGCACATTGCCACGAGCCTCATGAAGCCCTTCTGMAATGGACACATGAGAAACACTGAAAATAAGACTTTGGAGTAATCCCTGACCATTTCCTGGCAGATAATACAGCCTTATTTTCTAAGTCCTTAGTGTGCCTGACTTGCTCTTGTTGGGAAGCCTCCAAAGACAAATCAGAAGATACAGAATTGAGATTATGAATGCTCTGCAAAGTRTTTCAGTACCTTATAATTGGGGGGGGTGGGGAGGGAGAATGGGTGTTTGATCTTAGAACCACCTTATATTCAATCATACRTGRAATTCTCTCAAGGATTCGCAGTTCMATTTACTCCATTACTGCTACTTAACTGATGGGGTTAAAAAAAACTACAAAATCCTAACAAGGTGTTCCCCAAAAAATGCCCCATTAAAGGCAAGTCAGTACAAATGGTGATCTCTTATCACAAAGGAAAATAGATGCAAAAAGCAGTAGCAGGGAGGGGGAATTTGATTAATTGCTTCCTTCAATCAAGCATAAAAACCACATGCAAATACCAAAGAATGGTGTGAGAAAGCACCATCAACACTGCATGAACTACTGGAATACTATCTAATATTTTTAAATAGTTGTACTTAGCTTAATGTCATTATTCATACTCAGAGACAGATTCATGCACAAGCAGATACACATAAAGAGAATTTCTACATTCAATCTTTGTGCTTGATAGGTGGTCAGTAATGGCTAGCTTGGTATYTGCTAGTGCTATTGCAAGATCATCCAGCATGAATCTCCCCAGTAAGAGAAAAAGTATGCTACCCAATAAAAATTATTACAGCAATTACAAACTTCTTGAGAAATCTAACATTTTATTCTGCAACAGAACCCAGCAGRTGCCATTTTGTGTGTCTGTATTTTGGGGGGCCATGGGGTTCTCTGTTTTAGAACAATTCTGGCCCCTTTGCAGTATAGTCAAATGTTGCTTTGGATATTAAATTGAGAATTTATCTTAAATGGAAACAAACAACTTCGCTAAAAATTAGACATTTATGACTTGCAAATTACAGATACTAATTATTTTCAGTATATACAATTATGATATTCTCAAGAGGTATTAATTTTGGGACAGATGTGCTTTCATCATGTAATTTGGAAATTAAGTTACACACTCACGTATGGGAACTCAGAAGTCTGAATTTGTGTAAAGACAGGATTGATAGAAAGGAATTTTGTCTTGCTAATTTTCTCTCTCTCCCCAACCCCCACCTCTTTCTCTCTCTGATGAGAGTGAGTGTGGCCAGCAATCCTCACAGCTGGGTTGCCTTGCACTCAAAGGAATGGGGGCTGACTGCACAGTTGATGAGGATACACCTCCACTTGACTCCACCTCYTGTTTTGTCCTTTCAGATAATTCTTCCAAATCCAGTAAATTCTAAAAATTTAAACAATTAAGACATACCAACTATAAAATATGCGCAATGCTAAATACTTCACGTTCATGTCAGAGTGCAGAAATCAAGTGYTGCTAATGCAAACATCTTAAAAAAGACATTACAAATACACATTATCCAAACTGAAGGTATTAATACAGGAACTTCCATCAAATGAGTGTAAAAGGAATAATATTCTTAGGCTGACCAAATTTTCATTAGAAAAGGACAGCATATTATTACAAAAATGCTCTCCAACATGTGCATGTATATAATCTTCTAAGACAGGTGGTGATAAGTGATAAATGAAAAAAGAATACAAGAAAAATGCTGGCTAAATCAATGTCTGGGATGATATTGCTGTAGAGTGGATGCTTTAATTAAATCCATTTGGGGGTTCATACTTTCTTACGTTCCACATTTGAAATGCAGGCACCAACACAGAAAGGGAAAAGACAAGACAAAGAAGTGTTGTTTCCTCGTCCAATAGAAAAAMCAAACTGATCTTCACCCRGTGTTTTGTTTGCACTGTCCCAYAGGAGGTGGAAGGTACAACTACAARGCATTCCRAGTATCTGCTACAATTCTGAAACTGAGAATTTTATTTTTAGATGGAATTAGTTCAGTCACTGCACAAACATTCCTGTCTGGAGATCTTTACTGATAGTCATGGATTTTTGATGTCTCTTGCAGATGCCACTTAAAAAGCTAATGACTTTGTTCAGGGAAAAAGGAAAACATCTACTTGTCAAATTCTGCAGAGCCTTAATTTTCRTGTAGAAATCTGGCACACCTTTAGAAGACTTTAGAAATGTTTCTCTCACACTTTTATGGATTCAAAGCCCAACACACTCTCCTAGACTGGAGACTGCTGGATAGCTGAAACTCTTCACATAGAATAAAATGAACAAGACTGTCATTAAGCTGCTCTAACAGTTTTAGAAGGGCTACAGAGGTTTTTGGGTTTTTTTTTGTCATGTGTCATAGGACATTGCAGCTGAAGGCAGACTGAAGATACCATAATCTTAAGCATGGCATGGAAATAGACTGGGGAGGTTCATCTTTAGCAATAAAAAGGCCTTTTGAACAGTGTGTACCACAGAATGCACAGGACTAAAGCACAGGCAGAGCTGCCTCTTCATCAGGCTCAATTTACAGAAGAAAGAGTGCAAAAACCCCATGTTTGATTGARTAGAAGTAACAGATTAACTAGTGATCAGTAAAATGCAGTAGTCACGTCCATCAGCAGATGCCATATAATGAAATGCAATCTGAAGACCAATCCAGCCAGCCTGACTGATGATCTTCCAGGACCCTTCAGAGAGACCAACACAACAGATGCTGAATATGGGCCAACAATGGTCGAGAAACACAGTTTTACTACCTGACTACACACACTGGAATAAGGTKCTGCACTCAAACCACACTATCTCCCAAAGCTGGCATACCAAGCAGTTATTTGCTTAATGCCTGGGCATTAAAAAAATAATCTACTCGCATATATCACTGATACTCTGGTATTTTGCAGAAAACAGACCCTGGGCAGCTTGACTTGACTTCTGAGCAAGGCATTGAAGCAAATCCAAAACTATTTTATGAAGCCATGTCTAAYGTAACAGTATTTGCAGATGGGAATACTGTCAATTAAAATGAAGTAATACCTCTTTAATCTCAAATGACTCAAAACTTTACTTAAAACTATTTTCAAACCAAACTAGAACTACAGGTTTCATGAGTCAGGAAGAGGAACAAATGTCAATTCTAACACAGCACAGGCTGCTAAAATTGACCATGGTGTTTCCTAGGATACAGGGTATCTTACAGAAAATTTGTTGCATTATAGCTGGTACTGCTTCTCTTGGCCACCATAAATGAAAAATTCCCCAGAAGTCTCATCCAGCTCAAGGGTTACCTTCCCCTCCCACAGCACATGAATGAGGACATGAAAGCAGAAGAGTTTAGCTGAGTGGTGCTGCCCAGACTCACTGCTCTGAGGTTTTTTCACATATATGAATGTAATTCCAGGGACCAAGCTGGAAGGTCTGAAGTACTCCCCACYTGATGTGTTCAGTTCTCGAATGCTGATGCACTCACCCATTTTCCCTTGCTGCACCAAATACTGAACATCAACAAGAACTGAACAGCTGCTTACATAAAATTAAGTAAAAGTTTTTAAAATTATCTTCCAACTACAAAACTTCCTTATGGCAAGATTTTGAATGCTGAAATAATTTCTGTTGAGGAACACCTTATTTAATTTTTCTAAGAGTGTTTTATCATGAAACAGAAGAGTGACTGAACATTGCTAGAACTATTTTTGGCAACAGTCACTGTTTGAAACCAGAAAAAATGAAAATAACTCTTTTAACATGTAAGAGTGGGGGAAAATAAACACCTGCAAAAGCCATTTCCACTATGCCAAAAAGAAAAGCATTCTAGGGCAAACACAAATGAAGATTTTAATGTATGCTCTTCATTGCTTCCCATCCCCATGATTTTCTTATTCAATTATCTTTAGGAATGAGGACTATGAAAGACAGCATCCAACAAAACTGTTTACAAAAAAAGGCACCTCATGAAAAACATTTTGATTTCCCAAAAGTCATAAAATTTATTTTAAGCTTGCTTTTGAAGCCGAAGGAAAAATTAATGAYGAAGACTAAGAAACTTTAGGATAGGTAACATAGATTTACTACAGTTATCAAACAATCCATATTTTTTCYTTTTATATGCCCATTCAATTCTGAATTAGCACAGCTGGTGCCACTTTAGGTTTAGGTTTTTATAACAAGGGCTTAAAGCAAGTAATTTTCACTTTCTAAAATCAGCATTGGACCATGGATTTCCATATTAACAGTGACTTCTATGAAGACATTTCTGGTAAGCACATCACTTTTAGGTCATGAACATGGAGCAAACTTTTTCTTATGAAATGAACTATGTCCAG
Organism: Malurus melanocephalus; assembly: GCF_030028575.1. NCBI lineage: Eukaryota > Metazoa > Chordata > Aves > Passeriformes > Maluridae > Malurus > Malurus melanocephalus. The sequence continues at coordinate 413,132 of NW_026623482.1, read as the reverse complement.
AGAAAACATGGTCTCGTCACCTTCAGATTTTAACCTGGTTCTCCCAATGGATGCAAGGTGCTGGGCAGTGTAAGCATTCCTGGTTACACACATCAACAGCATCAAGCATTCAAACCCAACAGATTTTGTGTACTTGTGTAATCTCCCAGCAAAAGTTCAGTAGACTAATAGAGACTCAGCCTGGTTTGGTATTTCAGTAATTAGTTAGTCCAAGTTATTATAGTATAAGGCATTAACTACATCAGAATTCCATGAGAATTGGTTGGTTTTAAGACTTACTTTATTCCTTATTCAGATTACATGGACTTTTCCTTCTTGTAATATCTTTAATTATAGACTAGGGGGATAATTTTCCCTCAAACTTTAAATTGAACATAAAAACCTAAAATAATTTAAAATGGCTCTCCAAAACTCCCGTAAAAGAAAGATGAACAACAATTCTTTCAAGTGAATTGTTATAAACSCTCTCATGAGTCATTATTTGTTATTAAAATAGACTCAAAAAATCCTCCAAATCTATATGGTATCGGTAGCACTTCTGCCAATCCATGGCATCCAGAGGACACAGAAAGCACCACCATTAATGCCATTGTGGCAGATCTCTATAGAGGATGCACAGATCTGCCCAAGATTTTTAATTCTTGGGTATAGAATCACTTAACAAATGCTGCTGCTGGTACACCAAAGTTACACACTTTGTAGTCAGTTTAAAGCCAGATCAGATACACTGAGCTGCAACTGCATCTCTCTATGCAGCACAAACCTGCTCTCCAAGTGTTGCCGAAATTCATCATTGCTTTGACCGGGGCAACAGATCAGTTCCAACAGAGTACCTTCAAAGACTGTGCTTTCTGTAATCCTCTGRAGACAGCAACATCTTGTTATTAGATGAGTGATTCAATCACCTAGGTAAACATTACACACTTGGTGGCAATCATAACCACGACCATATTTACCTCTGGGCACACTTCCTGTAACATGGTGTTCACAATACTGCCAGTTATAAGCCTAAGCAGACAATTATTGTGATAATAAGTCCTTACATTCCTACATTCTACCTACAGAGGAAATTACAAAGTTAGTTTTACTCTATTGAGGCAATCCACATTTCTTAGAACCTGATCCATGCGGTGGCCAGCCTGGGGAGCCTTTCCTACAAAGAGCTGCCAGAGATATCTAGTGTCACTAAGCCTTTTCTGGCAAGGTACCAGGCTGGGGACTAAGTACAAATTCTGCTTCTTTGCTTACGTTAAGTCATTCTCAGTGGCTAAAATCTGAAGTGCAGAGAGTGATCCTCTCTCAAGCAGCAGTGAGATGGATGCATGTCCRCCATGGCTGGTAAAATCCAGTGAGGGGAGTTAAACCCTTTGTAAARACATATCGATCATTACTTTGAAACACTTCACTAAAAATCGTATTGATGCTGGAAGTCTGAACCAAACAATTCCTTTACAGGGCAGATCATGGAGAAGTTGCAGTAATAGCGAATCGATTCCAGTTAATGGAGGCTATGAGTGCTGTGACAAATAACTGCTTACTTGTCCCCAAAATGTACTACCAGTGACCAAAGAGGTTATCTTTTATTATTCAACAAACATAAATTATGACAGGTATGTTACACTTCCATATGCTGGAACACTGACTGCCCTGTTCAACAATCAAGGTATTTCTAACTTCCTCCTGGTTAACCAAAACTTTATTCTAAACAGAACTCATTTGTCAATCTCAATCAAGGAGAGAATCACAAAATACTGCTGTGGAGGGGAGGAGGAAACTCCTCATAATCTGGTGGCAACCTCTCTTCTATCTCTTAGGCTCCCTGTAAACTGTGAATGGAATCACATTAATATTTTATCTTTCACTCCAACTGCTCCCAATTCTGCCTTCACTTGGAAGCTTTCAGTACTAAAAATAAACATTTCTGTTTCTGTATGTATAAACCAAAATGACAGTGATACAAGTTCAAACTTGGAAAAGACTCAGAAACCTATTTCCATACATAGAGAAASGACTGAAAATAATCACTGGAGTTAATTTGAAGGCAGAGCTTAGCGATGTGATTCTGCCTGCCACGTCAGCTGGTGTCACAATYCTGGCCCTAACTACCCTTCATCACATGCCCATATAATTCTAGTACTATTAGCACAGCAATAAATAAAATATTGTACTATCACCACTACTAGACACCTTTCCCTCAAGGCAAAGAAATTTCTTACCCCTATCCACCCTCCAAACACAAAAGCTTTCAATGCATGGCTGTCGTGAGAACGTGATTACAGAAGCCATTGCCATCACTTACAATCATATTTTCACCTGTTCATGGGGTGTGTACACCTGTGGGTTCTTGGCAATACACTTCACTGAGGTGTGGGAAATTCYGGGTTCAGAACAAGCCCTGTCATCTTTGTTCCCTTAAGCAAATATGCCATGCAATCCCAAAATCTGTGTGAATGCTATGGCCTCTCATAATGTTATCTTATTTGTAAGTATTTTACCTTTTTAAGTGCGCAAARTACTAATGCAAATCCCTTGAACACATATACAAGAGCCAGAACAGCAATATATATATAAAAAGTAATTCAAAGATCTTGAAGATGCTTTTATACTGCGACCTAATGTGCAAGCAGTAGACCACCCCACCACAGGTAAGAAATGAGAAATTTTGAGGGCTATTGAACACTGAATTTTCACAGCTGAACAGTATAAAGTTATTTAGCAGTGTTCAATAGCCTTCAAACTCACTTCTGCCTGTGGGTTACAGTGGTCCAGTAGAAAAAGACCGAAACAAAAACTGCAATACAGGYTGGGCCAAGACTTTTTCAGTATTTCTTAAAAATCCTTTTAAAGTTCACATCATTTTGTGTGTTTTGAAAAACATGCAGAGTTCTACAAATGCCATACACTATTAACCAGACAGCATAGAAAGAGCATTCTATATAAAAGCAGGTTTTAGCCTATAAATATATTAGCAACAATACTGCAGGTGTATACATGTATTAAAAAAAAAGGATTAAAAACCTGCTGCTTCAGGGACAACAGCTTCCCACTTCAACCAGTTGTGTATAAATTTTGCTCCTGCTCAAATGGCATATGCAACATGTTGGGGGCTTTTATCTACTTCTTTTTAGCTGGCAAAACTAATACCTCAACAGCTAAATAAGATAAGGGATTCATTTTATTGTCATGAATACTGACTTTTACAGGGCTTTTTAAAAGGGGATCTAAGAGTTGGTATTTGTTTACCGAGTGCTCAAAATTGAGCATTTGACAATTCCAGTGGGAAACATAAAAGAGGTTCCAATGTAATAATTAGATCTGCTCACTATAAATGAAATTGCACCCTGCTTAGGTAGAAAAGTTGGTCAGTTTTTCCATTTATGCTTGAATATTTCAGCTTTTACCCATTCCCCAGCACGGATGTTTCATTGATGGCTGAGGGTAACACTTCAAAAATGAACTAGCTAAACAAACTTCCCAGCAGCACTTGACAGAGCTACACCTATTCTTCCCCATTTCCAAAGCAGTACAGAATTAATTACCAGCTCTATGGATCTATTGTAAGTATAATAGACTAAAGAGCTATCACAGACACATTTATTGTAAAAGCACAATCCCAAGAGTGTCTAGTAGAGGGCCAAAACGATTAACACAAATGCTTTGTCAGATCAAAGATAAAACCTGCACCGCCCAATTGAGGAATGAATTAGAACAGTGGGTTATCTTTCAAATTAACCAGGGCAGTTAGTGAGGAAAATTTCATGAAAGTGTAATTCTTAGCCTTTGTGAATCCACACAGCAGGCATTCTGCCAGCTGACAAGATGATGAAATTTTCATGCTTAAAAAAGCCCTCTTCATTTCCCAATTTAGATTAGCTAGCGTTTCTCTCTCTTTTCATCTATTTGCTCTTCTGAAGCAGAATTTAAAAAAAAAAAAAAAAAAAGAAGCACACAACAGGATCAATCTCTCATTGAATAAATGCATTTCTGAGAAGAAATAAAATCTTTCCATGTAATTTTTAAATATACTTGCATTTAAGAGTAAGATTATCAAAATTGATATAGTTAATACYATTAAGAAATCTGTAAATACTGGAGCAACGGTAGCTATGTTTTGGAAGTCAAATATAAAACATTTCAATGTTTAATGGCAAAAAATKATTGCAGAAGTAGATATTTTCATATAAAGCCGAGTAATTTACAAAAACAATGGGATTGTAGCAGGTTTAAAAAATTCTATTTATGCACTTACGTTTGYATCTTTTTAAAGGAATGTAGTATATCATGACTGTATTTATTTAACACAGTTTCATGTGCCAAAAAGGGCAAATAGATTTTCTACTTTTAGATTTTATGGCACTTCCCCCCCTCCCCTAAATTTACACAGCCACATATAAAAGCATTTCAAAAGACTAAAAGAAACAACAAGCAACATCTTGAACACTTAAACACTTTAAAAAAAATCTGATTCAAAGCTCACTGAAAAAAAAGTACGCTTATTCATCTCAGTGAGCTGTGGATCAGGCTGAAAGGCTCTTGATAGGGCTGTCTTCATAAAAGGCAGCTCATTATGTACAGGTTAAAAACTACGTTTTCGCATTTCATGTTTTTGTATTATGCACCATTTCACAAATATACAAACAAAATGATACCTAAAAAAAATTCTTAAATGGAGCGACAATATATTTGACCCTTACAAATTGGTATTTCTGTGCCTTTCAGATGCAAGTACTACAATAGGAGATTGTTTAATAAGAGCCTGGAAGTTTCATTAAATGTTTTGTTCAGAGAGTTCTTTGCCATAATACTTCTGAGTGTCTTTATAGCTTATAGGATTATATATATTAGTGCAAACACCATTTGATGAATTTCAACTCCAGCTGTTATACAGTCACTACAAGTACTGGATGAAAGGCATAAACTAAAACTCTCAGCATCTGATTTTCTAGGAACTAACAGGACAAAAAGTTTACTTGCCTAACTCCATGAAAAGCTCTTTTGTAAAAAGAAAATTTATGTGCAATCTGGAAATTAATATTACTTTTCCAGAGTCTGAATGTATTCCACAGCCAAAAAGTAGTTTTAAACCTCATTATGGCTAGCTAGGTTAAAAGTAAATTCTCAGTACTAAAAAAAACCCTGAAGCTTTTACTCAAATGGACAAATAATTTTCTTTTCAATTATCTTAATTATCCAATATACCATGCAGTAAGCTACTTAATAGATTAATGTAAGCTAATGACAATGTTCAATATTCAAACCTTTCTGTTTCGTTCACAGCTTGGTCTTAAAGGAAGACAAAACAACCAAAATAATAAAAAGAACAGAGCAAAATATTACACCYCTTTCTGTTCTTATCAGCAACAAGAATTTCTCCTGCCCTTAAATGCATCTTTCTTCATTCAGGTTTACTACTGCATATCTTAAGCAAGTGYTTTCTAACACATTCAATGTGAAATTACTTAGCATGTGGCACTATTATCATAATGTACATACATTAAATCTAAAAAGCAATTTTCATACAAAAAGAGTCAGTGTAAACTTATTACTTAAACCTATTATTTCATAACAGTTTAATATCGTGATAATTTAACAGACAGTTGGACTTTGCAATAAAGCAACATGAGATCTCACATTTTGGTGACCTTACCTGTCCAAGTCATCTACCTGTWACTACAGTGGAAAGAAACAATCTACCCCTTCCTTGAGAAAAAATGTTTTAATTTAAATAATCTAGGAAAGTTTTGTGCTCTTTTTGATGCAAATATCTTCAAAGAAGTATTTATACCTTCAGAAATCATTAAACTTCCAGTAGAGTTTAAAAAACACTCACCTACAATTGAAATAAGAACTAATACAGAAGAAAGATAACACACACAGAAGAAAGAGAACAAAAAACGCACACTTAGTATTGAACCACAGTGATAATTCTTAGCATTGTAGCTGCTGTGTGCAGAATAATTCTGTAATACTTAAGAAAACACACAACAAATTAGATACATCATTCATGTACGGGCTAAATTTTCAGTAAAAATTTACTTTTTTGGGTGTATCGAAAGTTATGAGCACACAAAGATTATTAATGCCTTCAAAATTTATGTCCATTCTGCAGCTGTGTAAACAGGCAACATTGGACAACCAAAACAAGCAGAAAGGCAATAGCATGAGATGCTCTATGAAAATTTGACAAAAATAGCTAGATGTCAATGTTTTTAGCACATTAGAAATGCAAAAAATATTGATGTAAGTTAAAAGACATGGTGGGTTTTGCCCTAACACTGGACATTATTACATTTTTTTCCTGCAAAGCCAACCACTACCACCAGTACTTTGGATCTCTTGCACTACCCCTAAAAAAAGAGAACAGTATTAAATTAATTAACTACCTGTCTTTTTCCCCTTTTTTTTYCTTCCCAATAATTAAGAAAGATTCATAGTATTTCCCTTCCTACTGTCCTTCAAAGAATTTTCAAAGAGCTASATTTGGGTTTCCTTTTCACAGTGTAACACAATATAGATCAATTTGAGTTTAACAAAGAGAATCATATTTCAATTACATGAGAAACTGGTATCTACATATTTGATAGACTTCAAAGATTTTCCTAAAAGCACCGAGATAATGCACGCTGGTTAAAAATCTGGAAAACAGAGAGCTACCACTGTAATAATGCTGACACACACAGTTACAAAAACGTAAATAGATGATACTATCTTGACTTGAGACTGAACTGAGAAAACAAACATTCTAAATTAATGTTTTAATTCACTGATTGTTTTATTTTCATAAAGTTGGGGTTTGATGTTGCATGTTACTACCTCACTACACAAAAAAAAAGTAATGTAACAGTCACTAAAAACCCAGCACTACTTCAAAAACATCACTTTCATATGGCAGAGTATTTTCAGCATACTTACACTGTAGTATTTCTTGAGGTAGCGTCTAATATCCAACAGTAACTTATTGCTCATTTGAATCACAGAGTGGAAAGGAGGCTCCTCACATTCTGCCTTGCTGCACCTTTGCAAGCTGGGTTCAATAAATCGCCCCTGAAAACAGAAATGCAAAAACAGCATTATTACAAGAGATGATGGTARCAAAAGTTACCACAGGAGTTTAGCCATAATACATATATTTTTAAAAGTAGCAGTCTTAAAGAGCCCATAATATGTGGGCCTTCTTTCTTCCCATCATGGTTGGCCACACCCATATGAAGATCTCTCTAACCAGCAGTTTTCCCACTCTTCTTCAGGAAAACTCTTTTAGAGAACACACCAAAAAGTTAATAATTCAGAAAGTGATGCTGACAAAAAAAATTGATCTGTGGRCAAATAATGCTCCCCCACCTCCACTCAAAAAAAATTGTTTTATTTGTTTTTATTGTTTTACCAGAGACAAAGTTCTGCCCCAGTCAACTGATCAGAACTCAAAAATTCACCTTATAGATACTAATGACAAAATTACCAAAAGGGCTGTAGAGACAAACCTCATTAAAGAAGAATCCCATGATCACCTTTTATTTTCCCCAAGTTCAAAAAACAGCTCTTACAGTTTTGCACCATCTCATTCTCTTATTTTCAAAACTTTCTAAACACYTGACATTAAAATTTCAGAACCTGGAAGTGTTGTGTGAACAGCTGAAATTAAGTTTGGTGGCATTCTCACTAATACAACAACAGTCTGGTAGGCTGGACAGTTACACAGCTTCCAGAAAACTTTCTTTCAAGGTAAGACTTAGCTGTTATGAGCCATCATGGCAAAACCCCCACTCACAACACTAATTAATTCCAGGTGAAATAGAGGGGATTTCTGGCTTGGTTTCAGGATTTATTCTGTTGTTTCGTGGTGGGGATATATTTTTTTTAACAGAGTTTGACATCCACTCCTCTCCAGTTAGCCCATCTGCAACTTGTCAAGTCTACATGCAATTAACTGCCTTATTTACAGCTGCAATGAACAAAAGTCAAGGATTCACGAAGTATCACTCGATTTGTGTGTCTTTTCCTCTTRCTTGCTTCCAAAGACCGCTTTATTTTGATTCAAAAAATGCAAAACATCTGCTGTTTGTCCAAATTAACTTAAAATAATTACTTTTAATTTAGATAAAAGATTTATTTGCTTTCAGTTTCAAGGTTTTCGCTACTCTGCTAATTTGCCGATGACTAATACATACATAACATGCTGCAGAGTTAAATACTTGGCCCTCTTTCAAGTCATGATCCAAGGTCAGAGATACATTTTTTGGCAGAACTTCTCAACAAGAATGTACCCCTATGACTTTTTATTCAATTCAAAAAGACAGAAGGAAAGATAACACAGAAAAACCTTACTGTCAAGAAAGGAGGTGGGATGCAGCAAGATAAACACAAGTTTAAAGAACACTTTGTTCCAATTAATATGATTTAGGATAAGAAACTGCCATTACTATACCAAAGTTTTATTAAATAGAGAACTGGAAGTTACTAAGGTGTTAAGATAAGGATTACTTTAAAAAGTTACAGCAACAATAATTCACGACTGTGGGCAAACAGATTAATGAAGCCAGATAATCTCCCATGTTCTGCGAGACGACGCAGCTGAAATGCAAAAATGGGAAAAATATTTCAGCACTATCCTATCAGCAATTATCTGCTCCAAAGCTATAAACAGCAGAACTAATATGGTATCTTCTCCCACATCAGATGAATCCCATCTGAAAAGCTGCCCTCCCTACAAGCATTTTTCTCCCTCACCAATGAACASAAATGAAACAAAAAAACCAACTAACCGAACAATCAAAGACATTGTCATAAATATTTTCTGTTCCGCATTTGAGGCAGCAAAACTTGAATCTTTCACAATCCCTATATTTCTCCTCATCAGTGAGCTGAGCTGGGCCACCAACCAAGGCATCATTCTCCTCATCTTTATGGTAATGGTGATGGACTCTGAATTGGGAGGGATCCAGTCCTATTAATAAGAAACAAAAATTTCAAAAGACTAAGAGGTCAACCATGCAAGCAGGCTTATTTTTCATATGCTTGGTGAAGCAGATTCAAAAGAAAGTTACAAAATGTAAATTCAGAAGCTGAAAATCTTTCCTTAGCAAAACTTCCTCTATCAAACATAAATACATTCTACAATTTTTAACCATGAATAAAGGTTCACGAGACATGAAGAAATCTTCTTACTTATCTTCTTACGCAAGATTGCTTTATAAATAAAACAAGCACACTGCATTATCATGGGAGTATACAAGAGAACATTTTGTTTCTGAGGAAACCACTCCTAACGGATAGCTTTATTGTTATTTTCTTCTTAAGTTACATCGAAAATATTTCAATAAAAATGTGCATCGTTATTAAGAAACAGTCTTTAAATCAAAATGGCACCATTAAAACCAAAAACAGAGAATAAAAACCCCATTAAAGAAACGTGGGTGCACTGCTATTACCAACTCCTTCAAGTCCGTACACAACTGCCAACTCTGATTTCAATGCAGTGGTCGATTTCATTTTGGCTCAGTGGTTAACAGCATGGAGGTTTCAATCTAATGCAGTGGTTAAAATTCAGCAGCAGCATTTAAAACCGCAGCGCTGGAGACAAAGTGCYTTATTTTTGATTGCCAGAACTCAAGATTTTAAACAAATAAATACACAAAAGAAATCCCAGAAATACTGATTGAAGCACAAATAAGTAAATAAGCAAGCAAGCACGAAGTTCRCTGTTCTAGGAATAAGACTGCCAAAGTAAACTTAATAAAAATCCTCAAGTTTTSTCATCCTTTGTCATGTGCAACATTTTAAAAGTCCATGCATCTCATTTAGAGGGGGTTTTTTGTTAACTTTAGGAAAAAGCACATGTTGGGGGAAAAAAACTTAATCAAATGAGCATGTAAGAGAAAACCTTTAGGAAACTGTGGCTCACTTTATTAGTAAAACAAAAAAGATCAGAAAAGCAGTTAAAAATATTTTTAACAGACATTAAGACAAGTAACAGATTACCATGTGTTAACCCATAGCCTGTATAAATTTYACTTTAAAAATGTAGTAATTCCTGTAAGAAATGTAACAAAGACTACAAATAGAAAGTGAAGCTTCACCTTAATATAACTGCACTGTGACACTTTGAAGACAGTGCTTGAGAACAATATTCAGTTAAATGACACAAACATTACTGCATTTATAAAACAGTTGTATTATACAAAAAAGTCTGTCTTTACATAAAAAATTTGATAGGTCTGACTTTTATRACACTATTCTGAATTTTTATGTTGCAGTCTTAAATTCAAGGACAAAGAAAAATTCCATTGCCAAGTAAGTTTATTTGGTTCTTCATACATTATGGGTTTCAGTAAAATTTAATCAATTTTCCCAATTTTGTCCAAAGAAAAAAATGCCAATGCATAAGGGTAACAATTCACCTCCAGAATGTTCCTAAACTTTTATTTCAGTTCTCCACTAAAAGATAGAGCATATAAAGCAAAATATACTGCTAATAGGGTATTTTACACTTAAACACATATGGTTATGGTATCCCCAAAAAGACTGGGGGGGGGATATTTTTTAATTTTTTTTTTTTTCATGAAAGGGTTGGTAAATACTTGCTGTTTTGAAAAACAAAGAGCATTGTCTGCAACACTTAGGTAGTAGATAAAAGGTTTAGAAAGGGAACCGGAGTTCAGTATTCAGATTTTGCAAAAAAAAAAATCAAATAAATATGTAGTAGGTTGGATCTAAGGTAGTAATGGTGAAGATAAATAAAAAAATCTCAGTTTACTCCAAGTTCATGAGTGGAATGAAAAAACATCATTGCAACTTTCTGATACAGATACCATTACAGTTCAGCTAGAAATTTATYTCTGGTTGTTTCCTAAAAGGCAAATAGAGAGCAAAGTAGCTCACTAAAAGATAAAAAAGAGACAATATCTGGTCTTCAGACAAGTGCACTTTTCCAATATAGAGGCAAAACCAGTGTCAGTAAATATTAGTCATTTAATATTAATTTAACAGAAAAAGAACATTCATTATGAGAATTTAAATCACACCTATCTTGGAACTTTCTAAGGTGTATCGATTGGAAAAAAACAACAGAAAAAATATTGTTCTGAATCAAGCACACATCTAACTTTTGGTGTGCAAACAGCCACCATGAAATAAAAGGGACTAAAAATCAGGCTTTTAAAGAACATGCCTACCTTAATTATCTTGTGGAATTGGGACCTATTTTATCTATTATCTGCTTTCAAGACCAGTTAGTTGGTTCAATTAATTCATTTCAGCACACTAACTGATATCCCCTCGGACCAGGTCACACTGATATTATTTTACCTGGTACACTACACAGGGGCTCTCTGATTGGGTGGTGGAAAAAAAATAATATCTGGTTTTGGTAATTTTTAAATGAATGGACAAGACTAATCAGTGTACTTCGAACTTTTTTTTCCCCCATTACATCAAGAAAAGATAAAATCAAAGGGATTTGGACTAACTCTGACAGGAGAAAGTTTTCAGTGCTATCATTAAATTACCTGCACCAAAGGTAAGTTTTCCCAGCTCCCCAAAACTACAAGGCTGGATGCAGGACAAAGCACGGCAACACCACAAATGTGCTGATGAAAGCAGTGTGACAAAAGTAATTAACACAACTAACTAAGTTCTGGGACTTGTTCCTGAATTATTTTACAGACCCATTAAAACATTTACTAACTGGCAAGCAAAGCAGGTCACTCGAGAACCTGAAAAACGGTGCGAGATTTTTACCAAACGCAGTTATCTCAAAAGCCAACATTTTGTGCGGATCGGCGGCCTTCCCCCGCACTCGGCGGGCCCGGGGGCGCCGCAGCCGCCGAGAGGCCGAGCGGGGGCCGCTCCCGGGGCCGTTCCCGGGATGCTGTTCCTGAGGGGCTGTTCCCGGGACTGTTCCTGAGGGGCTGTTCCTGGGGGGCTCTTCCCGGGGCTATCCCTGAGGGGCTCTTCCCGGGGCTGTTCCTGAGGGGCTCTTCCCGGGGCTATCCCTGAGGGGCTCTTCCCGCGGCTGTTCCCGGGGCTGTGCCTGAGGGGCTTTTCCTGAGGGGCTCTTCCCGGGGCTGTGCCTGAGGGGCTTTTCCTGAGGGGCTGTTCCTGAGGGGCTCTTCCCGGGGCTGTTCCTGAGGGGCTGTTCCCGGGACTGTCCCTGAGGGGCTTTTCCTGAGGGGCTCTTCCCGGGGCTGTGCCTGAGGGGCTTTTCCTGAGGGGCTGTTCCCGAGGGGCTGTTCCCGGGATGCTGTTCCCGGGATGCTGTTCCTGAGATGCTGTTCCTGAGGGGCTGTTCCCGGGATGCTGTCCCCGGGATGCTGTCCCCGGGATGCTGTTCCTGAGGGGCTTTTCCTGAGGGGCTGTTCCTGAGGGGCTGTTCCCGGGATGCTGTTCCCGGGATGCTGTTCCCGGGATGCTGTTCCCGGGATGCTGTTCCTGAGGGGCTGTTCCCGGGATGCTGTTCCCCGGGATGCCGCATTCCGGCCGCAGGTGCCCCGGAGCCCGCGGGGAGTTGCGCCCGCACCGTCCCTGAGGGAAGCGGCGGGAGGAGGGAAATGGCGGCCGGTGCTGCCACCCCGCGCCCGGCGCCGCGCACTGCTTCCTTTATTCATTCCTATCGCTAGCRTTGCTTTTATTCGTTCAGATCCGTATCGTTTCTTTTATTCACTCGTATTTTTACTGTTTCTTTTATTCGCGCAGAGCGCCCAATGCGCTTTAGCAATTCTCAGTTTCTGAGCAGGTCTAGAGTRTCTCAAAAACACCCAGCAAGACAACGAAGTTCACAGGGCTCGTTATCRTATTGTCACGAAGTTTCGTCATGACTTTAATCTTAATTTTCATCTGTCCTTTCACTTCACTCCCTAATGTGAGTACAACARTAAAAAAGTCCGAATCTGAGGTAAATTCTGTGTGCCACAGGGAGAGCACGACCATCCTGGTTTCTATCTGGAGAGTTCCCCCCTGAGCAATTGCTAAACACTGCATTTGAGGCACCTATTAAAAGATTCTCTAATAAGAAGAAAAAAAAAAAAAGAAAATATAAAAAGACAATATATTTAAGGTGCTGGTGGGTTTCCTTACACGGAGCAGCTAACACAGACACTGTTTCAAAGGAGGGAACAGTACTGGGAAATACTCTTAATGACAACGTTCATCAGGACCCAGTAATGACTCCCTAAAATCAGACAGCCTTCCTAAGAAATGCCTTCCTAAGAAGTGCCAAGCAATCTAAAGAGCACCAATGTACACRTTCCCCTGTGAGGCAGCAGCACACACCTCCTTCAGAACATTATGACACAGTCTTAATGTCATCAACTTTAATCATTTGAAGCAAATAATGCTACGCAGTAACAGCTACAAAAATCCCATAGCTAATGTCTGCATATTTCTGACAACACACAAATAAGAYGTGACTTTTCTTTGAGACAAGGAGCAGTACTTACATATTAACAAAAACCCCTTATTTGAAATACAGCAAGAGAATTTCTCTGCCATAGAGTTCTTCCAGTTTAAAAGCTATAGATATCTTAAGGATTAAGTAAAATCTCTGAGATTAACGGTGATCAGATTTATTAAATTATATAACTGATCAGATTGTACACTTCATTTAGTTTTACAAACTATGACAATCCCCATCTTGTCAATCCTTTTCCTCAGAATCTTCAAGACAAAGAGTGAATGCAGGATTATGCCCATGAGGTTCTCGTTTTTAGGAACAATGAACTTCCATCTCTCAAAGGCTAGGCAGACCTCCTACAATGCCCCAAAATAAAAGGCAGTTTTCCACTTGATTCAATAGCTAATAAATATGATATTTAAGGGGTTCTCTGCAATTTTTAAGTTGCATTATTTGCTCCCGTTCTTCAGTGTTCTGAAATTGTTTAAAATTATTTGCTTTGAGCATAGATAGAACAAAGAATTTTTCATCACTTTGATGCAAGCCAAGCCTCCCATGCAGAGCTCAATTTGATCTACTCAGACTAGCAGAGTGACATGAAACATTCACCTTATAAACATTTATTGTTACAGATTATGTTAAACATGCAGCCAAGATCTTTTTCCTACAACCACTCCCCCTGTATARAAACATACTCTACATAACACAAAAAATCTGATCAGTGGAGGAAGACACACACAATGAGAGAATGCAACWAAGTTTTGGTCCACAGATATGAACCTTATATATCCTCCAGAACCCATCATTCTCCTTCAGAACCAGAAAACGTGCCTTTTTGCGACAAAATAGGAAAAACAATGGAAATTTGTATGTGTAKCATGATGAGAATACTTAGCAAAAAAGCCTAACTTCACAGAACAGTAAATAGTTTCCATATTTGCTAGTTTTAGCAAGCTGGACTCAAGTATCTTGCACTCTTCTGTATCTTGCAAAGGATTTTTGATTTCTGTGAAAGAAAACCACTTGACTATGCCTCCAGTACTGTCAAAAAAACCCTGTAAGATAACTTCAACTTGCAATGACTTCTGTACAAGTGCTGACCAAGTGCTGCATMTGAAAAACTAAGCAGAGCAGAAGTCTTGAAAAAGACCTGACTTCACTCGCRAGCTCAATTTAAGCATTCCAAAGAAAACAAAGCTAGAGAAGGTGATAACATTTTAACGGCACAGCAAGGTCAAACTGAACATACTTCAGATCTAAGACTGTAAAAGATACATACAGGTTTGCAGACTGACATTGTGGACTATTAATAACCCTCAGCTGCATGATGCTATTACAGACCATAAAAGAAATTCTCATCTGGAACGTACTACAGCGCAAAAAGCAGCACAGGCATTTGCAAACAGTAGGTGCTATCAARTGGCACAGAGTTCCCAAGATCTGGGTAGTTAATTTTGGTGTCTGAAAGGAGCCAGTCKTTTCTGAAAATCTAACCTGTTCCGAGCAAGAGCTCTGAATTTGAGCTTAACTCCACAAGACTAATAATCTTTGCCAAATAAAATAAATTAGCCTCAGAAATATTTGCTGCCTTTTACCTAGATGAAGCACAAGTTTGCTGCCTATTTTAAACCCCTTCAACCAAACCAAGAGTGCTTGACCTTTTGAGTCAGGCATACCACACAGTGGGCTCTGACATCAAGGGAAAGTTGGATACCAAGGCCTTGCCACATAATAAACAGGATGATCTGTATGGTCAGCATGTGTGGAGCAGGGCTGACACCTCCTCAAAGCATGGGAGCTGTTGAGGACACACAGCAACATCAAATGCTTCCAAGAAACACCTTTGCTGACTCAGAAAAAGCAGAATTTCTGTCTTCAACTCCTTCTTAACAACTCAGAAACGGGGATGGAAAAAGCTGCTTGTTWCATGGATTGTCTTGGGAGATTAAAATCCTTCATGGCTATCCTCATCCTGCTGGGAAATAACAAGGCAGGACCTTTCTTGCAGGCATTTCAAGTAAAATCTGCAAGCTAATCTGCTGTTACTATAGGATTTATAGAGATGCAGTTATACAGGTGAAGGATGCTGACATAACACACCATCAGGTGGTTTTAAACAGCCAAATCCTGGATCTTGGCCTTYACCTAAACACAAAATGCTGAGGACTAGTGCTTCCCTTGAGCATTACAATATCCTGAACAAAATAATTTCTGCAGAGCTGAACTTCCTGCAGACACGGGCAAAGCATAAACACATTATTAAACTGACACAGTGCAACTCTCTAAGAAGTTCTCCTAGAGGGAAGGCAGTCTTGTCAAGAATTTCCTAGCCAGCAACATTAACAACWTTTTCATGTCCCTGAATAGCAGTTTTAAAAATAATGAACTACATGTGGGATACAAATCACAAAATTTGTGTTTATCAAGGAGATCAATCAAGTCTGTTGGTTAATCACTTTTAGGGAGGAAACAACACTAAAAGGAATACACACACAGAGAATAGCACTTTCAGAAAAAGACATCCAAAAGAATTGTTAACAAATTTGCAACCTTTGCCTRGGGAATCAAGAGGCCATCACAGTTGGGTAAAAAAATCTCAATTCTAATTATYAGACATCCTTTTAAAAGAAAAAACAACTCTAACAAGAGCAATTCCCTGTTGCTCATTTGAATTAAACTTTAGTGGATCACTAACATTAGTTATATTTTTTTGACAGCACTTCTTGGTTTTGGGACCACTTAATTTCTTCATATGAAGCAGTTAAAACTGTTACCAAGGTTTAATATCTCTATTATCCACTCGGTCAATCAAATTTTCACTTACATCTAAAAAAAATTTTTTAAAAATTTGTATTCTTTCATTMTAATTTTGACTATTTACTTCCCTGGGAAGATGCCAGAGGTGACAGCATTTCTCTCTCGTAAAATGTTAGTTTTGGATGCACACTCCAGAACTCCTTTAGTAACTTAAGAAAATCTCAAGGACATKCAATAGTACTGTCATTTATGAAAAGCAGATTTTTACAACTCTGAACAAGGATTGTAAGATTAAATTCAAGTTAATGAAAACTATCCGAAAAAAMGCTATTCTGCAGTAGTCATAACACAATTAAAGTCCACACTGCTTTCTACAGGCTGTGCAACACAAGCTGYTGTTCAATGTAAAAAGACTGATCTGGGGAAGCATTTCTGTTGAGAAATATAYATTAAAACCTCTCACTTTGGATTTTGCAATTCTTTAAATAAACTGAATTTAGGAWACTTACCTAACCATGTTGCAATGAGAACAGAATCAATTCCCTCTATGGGTTCACATATTCTGGCAACTACTGGATGTATTTGCTGTGACAGGTAGTACTGAGTATCAATTGTAAGATTTTCTTGTTTTTTTAACTGTTCTGGRGCATATGCTCGCTGGTTGGCACTGAGATTTGATCCATCCTACACAGGAGACACATACAAAATAAAGTGTGAAAAAAGTCTATACTATTATGCATTATTTTAATGCAAAATTGTTACACACTCTTTYAGTTGATTTATTATGCGTCCAACACAAATCCAACAGTAGTAAAAAAACTGCATTGCTGATGCTGGCATCAACTAGCAAGTTCAAGAATGCAAAACCAGCTTGTATTATTGCAGCCTACACGTGCAAATCACTACGAGCAGACAGAGTAAACAGTCCCATCTGTCAATTCTGAAATGCACAATGAAAACACATTGTAACCATCAGCCCAGTTAAAAATACACAGAGGGCATGCATTTTGGATTCACTCTGTACTAAACCAGCATTATCATTTTGCAAAACAAGCAAATTCTAAGTGGTGGATGTCAAAACTATATCTGTTTTGCCAGGAAGTTTATATTTTTTAATGCTATAAAGAAACAAATAGAATGAATGGTCAGAGAATGGACTATTACTCAYTGGCATRTGAATAAATAACAGAGGCAACAGTRTTGAYTTGAAAGAAGAAAATTTAAAATATTCAGAAATAATGGAAGAAATGCATGGTGATATGTCAAGCCAARAGAGAAACACCACTTAGAGGTTAAAATATACATTACATTCCTCTCCAACTTGAAAGAGGAAGATAAGGAGAAAATAATTCAATTTTGGAAGGCAGTAATTAAATTGAAAACAATATACATGGTGGAATGTAAGTATCAACTCTAAGACAACAGTACTTTTTTCAAAAATGTAACTCATTTCAATCTGTAGAACTGGATTCCCAGTCCTCAACTGCACTAGGAAATTTCATTTTTAATGTATGTCAAAAATCTTAGAGCAGAACTTTAAGCAGTATTTTAGCAAGATTCCATAATAGAAGTAAACATTTATAGGGATGGGGCAGGGTGGGGGGAAGTACCACAATTGTTTTGGGTTTTTTGCTAAGTACAGTCTCTTTTTTTGTCTTTTTTTTTTTTTTTAGCAAAATTAAACTAATGCATTAGTACATGACACCTTCATTTTTTCATTTAAGACGAGCTGGTGGTTTCAACGGGGTCAGCAACCATGGACTGAAAACCCATCACTAATAAAGACAAACTGCAAGCCATTGGTCCCTCCTACTCCTTTCAGACAACTTAGTATTCAGAACAAAATTAATTTAGGACTATTCAGCTCATCCAGCTGCTTTGCAAAAATAATTACAATGCAACTCCTTCAGCTCCCTTCTTTCAACAAGTATATTCTTCTCCTGCATTGTGCCACTGCTCAGCCGCACCCGTGGCCCAGCTCTCAAAAGTCTTGGCAGCTTCAGGATGTCAGGCTAAGAACTCTCAATTAAGTCAAATACAGTATCTTTCAGTTTTAAAATAATTGAGAAGCTGAAATAGTGTCCTCCACAGAAGTCACATTGTCAAGTTCACCAGTTGGGCCTAAGAGATCCCTCGGTCCATCTAAATCAACCTACGCCTCTTTTTTTTTTAATTAGCAGAACCTAAGTGGAGTACATTTGTGAAATAATGATAAACATTTATAGGATAAACACCTGAAACCAGAAAGTAGCTCACATTTTCCAGTGTATACATCAGAGGTACTGCCAGATCCAATGATTATGATTTGAAGAGACACAGGTTGAGACTGGAAATAACAATGACACTATCTAACCAACAAAAACAATCAGCTTTCCACAAACGACACGTTCTTCACCACCAGAACTTTCTTCTGCTTAAAAGAAAGACTATGCATTTTCTTTAAATTAAGTTCTAGTTCCTAATATGAATATATTCAGGGAAATTTTACCAGCCACTATATAGAAACARTTGCTGAGCTGACCACAGTGGCTCTATAAAACTAAAATTAGCACAGAAAATAAATTATTTTAACATATACAACAACCTCACCACAAAGAAATGCCAAAACACATTTTCCCTCAGGAGCTGAGCTTTGTCATATCTCAAAACAATACCTAGTATTTAGGTATAAAGAAAGGCATTTTTACCTGACAAATGATGTATGACACTGTGTCTCCTGCCTTCACCTTTCGGCCTCCATGGGAGTTTATCCACATGGCAACATGCACATGTGGCAAGTTTTTTTTGTCAGGATAATCCTGGGGATCTTTTGTCAATGCCTAAAGTATCAAAGGAGAAAACAGAAACACAACTATGAGCAAAGTGTATTACTTCAGACAATATTACATAGCATATCTGCATCCTTCTACTATTCACAGGTACAACGGAAACACAAAACAAAAAAGATGTAAAAAATGTAACAAACCTATCTGCCATAGGTACCTGTCCTTCAAATTTTATAAATGTTATTATTAATAAAATAAAAGGATGTTTTTACAATTAGCATCTGAAAAATGCATTAGAGTTCAAAACGATTATGATCATAGTACAACTGTTTTCAAATTAAACTAAATTGAAGACGACAATTCTATTCAAAATACAAAAATAGAGCCAGAGATTACCCTCTTTCTCCTGCTCCAGTTAAGTTCATACAATAAATCTGAATATCATGTAGCTAAATGTATTGAACAAGCTCTGTAGCAAGAAGATACAATAAAATTTAAATATTTCTATGTATCTCATACTACTAAGATTTCACAATGGGTTTTTCCTTTTAATAAAATAAAAGGCTATGTTTAAATATTTACTGTYATCCCAGCTCCTAGAAACAACTTGTACATTTGACTTAATAGTTAAATACATTTTTTTTCTAAAGTAGTAAAGCAAAGGAACTTTAAGAATTTAAAGTGAAAATTTTGCTATATATATCTTTTACTGGGACACTAAGTGCTCTTAGAATATTTGCATCAGAACATTCTTTTTTTAAAGTCAACCATAAAATCCAGTGATTTTTCTACACTCTTATGACAACCTGAACACATTTCTTAACTGAGTAACAGACTTAAAAGAGCAGACAGATGCCCAGCTGGCAAAAAAAAAAGAGACTTTGCATGGACATTTGAGAAATCTCTTCTATTAGAAGCATCCCCCAAACAGGAGAGGGGAGACTGAAGTTAAAAATACAGGTTTTATCACTGAGGATTCACAAAAAAAACCCCAAAATCACAATGCTGTTGCTAAAACTATTATAGATAAAGTGGAGTATTTTACTTCTAATTACAGGGAAGTSTTGAATGAGGTCTCAAAATGACTATTAGCTTTTTTTCTACAGAGCTTTCTAGGGAAATAAACTAACAATAATAAGCTTTTATGAAGGTTTTCTAGAAAACAAAACATTTGGTTCTCTTCCATTGCATTCTTCAGTTTATGCATTTCAAGCCTAAAATATAAAAATAACTTAGGAGAAAATTCCTTCTGGAAGCATCATGTCATTGTCAAAGTGYAGAATGAGCATGGTGAACAGCAGGATGGGACAAGACACAAAGTTGTTATTTTGGAGCCCCCAGCTCCATTAAGGTTTTTTCCCTTCATATTGTAGGATCTTTGCAGTATCTCCTGAGCTATTCAGTACCTAATAAACTCCTACTATTTCACAGTATCATAAGGATTAAAATATTTTTGTCAGCAGTCAATATTTTCAGTAAGATTTTTCTGAGACAGAAAAGAGTTGTGAGATCATTTACCTTGTTTATTTCAAACTGATTTGTTGGGATTTGACCATTGATCACATTTTCTCCAATTTCTATAAGTCGCCTTTGAATATTTTCCACAATTATGTCTCGGGACTGATCAGAAAGAATCTGACCAATTACATAGCTGCAAAAACAGTACAAAAAATTAGAAAAGCTTGACACAAGCAAAGCAAAACCATTACAAAAGACACAATCCTCTCTTCCCCCAGATTATCACTAGAAATTAAAGAGCCTGAGGATGAAGTCTGAAAAAATTATAGAAATCTGCCAGGGTATAGGGTATTTCATGTTGTGTTTTATTTATTTACTTATTTTACTAAAAGCAAATTATTGCAAAAAGTTCTAATGCTAAATAGTGATTTGGAATGGTTGAGTGCAACTTTTTATCTTCTGCTCCCTTATTTTTCCATTTATTTTTYCATAGCAGGTATCTTAAGATGGGGGAGAAGAGAACATATCAAGTAAACAAAGTCTTGCCTATTGCTGCAAAATGTGGTTGGAAGATCTGCCAGCTGCAGAAGAGTTAGTCACTAAAGAACACTCTCCAACATTTGTATAGCTTTAATTACTAATACATTCCTAACTTGGAAAAATTTGCTTCTATTATGATGCATCTTTTCTTAGAAAATGCAAGTCTTAAGAACAGTAAGCGTGTGGTGTATTTTTACAGATGTAAAAAGTATTTTGGATACATTTGGACCACAAAAAGCTGTTTAAGTTAAGTTTTCAAGAGGCAGTATACAATATGAGTCAGCACCCAGATGACCACCTCTCCACTCCCAGTTTTCTTTCTGTGGTGCTGAATGTATTAYTTCTACTGAATTAAAGTATTAAAATGCCCTGTGCAAAGACAATTAATAAACATTCAATCCAGTATCCATCATAATGAAGTATCAAAGAAGTCTCATTGCAAAAGAAAAGAGAAGCAGTACTGGGGAAAGAGATCACCTCCTCAGGCTGCACCCAAACACCTCCAGCTTTTATAGAGGATGCTAAAAGTGCTGAYCACCAGCTTCTTTACCCATCTTTGGAAAAAAAAAAAAAAAAAACATCTGATCCAGAACCTTTGACTTCAAATGTTGACAGCATCTACCATCTTCACAAGATTTCAGCTCTGGTTTATTAAATGGCATTTACAACACTGTGGCAACTCAAAAGCACAGCTCCCATGGCAGATGCAAAACCAGAGAGCGAAATTAGGAAACATTTGGACTTGTACAGGTATTACCTGTTAGCAATGCCAGAAGGTAACATTTACCACCTCCTACAAAAATCAGCTGAGTTTTAACACTGATATTAGTTACCAATCTGTGCTCTTCATGAAACAGCCACACAGAATCTAACATTTAAAAATCATGTATTGCTTAAAACAGAGCAAARAAGACAATGCCACAAAGAAACTTACTTTCCAGTCTCTTTTGCAAGATCACACCAGTCTCTCCGGACTATATCCAACCCTTTCAGTTCTTGTTTAGTCACGTATTTCCCATCTCCTGTTGGTTCCACGGTCAGAGCAGCGTATTTCTTCTTCTTTAACAATAGCAAGGACTTAAAAATTCCATCAATGTCTATTTCCAACAATTTGTACAGCTTGTTCACTTCACTTTTGATCTGCAAATGCAACACCAAATGCAACAACTTAACTATGAACAAATTTAACTTCCATCTCTAAGTATAATTTTCTTAAGTTTTAAAACKAGTTACATTATACACAGTGTGTTTGCATGCACATTTTAAAGACTGGTCAGATATCTTTCATAAATTAAGTACACAGTAAACATGTGCTACTACTAAAATTAAGGTTCACCCATTGACTTTACAGCTTGGTATATCTAATTCCTTAACAAAATTAAGCTAGGCAAAAAAATATGGGATTGAAGATAACTGACTCCTTGGAGATAACTGACTCCAGCTCATTTTACTGGGACAGCTACTCCATCTAACCTTTCACAGAAATTAAGCAAAYAAGGGATTTCACAGCAGGGACATAATTCCCAGGTAAAGATAAGAGATGGTCACTTAGAAAATKCAAATAGCCTTACAGAAAAGCTATCCTGCAAAACCACCTTTMTTTCTTCCCACTCTCACCCTAAACCAGGGAGAGGAGAACTATGGACAGCAGAACAGAGCTCCATGTGTGCATGTTCAGGAAAAAYATGCATAAGCATGGAAGGGTTTCTTTTACCCTTCCTGCAACACACCTACCTTTTCTACAGCCTGATTTCCTTGAGAGGAAAAGGGGTTGTTTTTCTACACATAAGCTATGTTTTATCCATATAAAAAATTTTCAAATAGCACTTGAAATGTTGTCTTGATATAGTACCAAGTATCTCTTACCTCTGTTCTAAGGGGACAGAACCACAACAGCTCAAAGCAGCATGAACCTYCAACACCAAACTTTGGTTCCAGTGCACATTCATTCACTCATCTACTGGCTTGGTTAAGTTTCCCACTTGCTTGTTGGTTTTTTTTTCTTCATATGTTTTTACTTTATGTTCTTCAACAGACCATCTGCATATGCCAGATGTCCTGTTCCATCCTCATGTTCTACTCTTTAGTTTCTTCCCCCTACAACTTACTTTCAGTATCAACTTAATTTTCAGAATCTCCATACTCACTTAAAACCAACCACCAACCATGAACTATCCTTACACCATCAATGAACTACACTTTTCTCATGTCTCACTGAAGTTTGATATGGATTCAAGTCCTTTTGCCCTCTAACAGATAYCCACACTAAGAACAGTACCTTCAGCATAAAATTTCACTGATTTTCTATCTACCTTTTAATCCAGATTACCATTTTAACCAAAACCTTCCTTAAAAGCTTTCCATTTAAGTGTATACTTAATTTTTCTCACTTAGATCTTTATTTTTCTTATTGCAAGAATTACCATTACTTTGATATGYCCTGTATATTTCTAAGTTTTGAAGGACATAATGAGGAAAAACCATTTTGCTAAGAGGTTCATATTTTCTTTGTTAAAACATTTAAACAATTCCTMTGAATGTTTTTCCATGATTTTTTGAAGTATTTTAAATTTTTCATACTAATCAAGTGCTCAAAAACCAGCAACAGTGCAGTCAGTACTGAATGTACTGGCAAATCTGATTCACAAGGATGCACAGAAAATGAGAAATAAATTCTGCTGAGTAATGACTAAAAAGGGCATTGATATAAACAATGGAGGATTAAGGGTGGGAGAGAACACACACATTAGATGGGRAAATTCAGAAAGCACATGAGACAATTTTCTCCAAGAAAAAAAAACAAAATTATCTCTTGGAGGAATGCTTCATTGCTGAAGACAGCCCATAAATTCACAATTCACATCAGAACAGGGGTTCACTCTAACTGCTCTTGCTGTAATTGTATTAAACCTGTGTGCTTTCCATACATTAAAGAAAAAGTATAGTGAAAACAATGTAAACATTCCTCTCCTCTGAACATGAAACTYTGGGAAAGAAATTATTATGCAGTGGAGCAGTGACATTTCTTAARAGTGTTCTTCATCAAAACAGACAATTCTTTATCCTGATTTTTTTAATAGGAATTACTCAAAACAAGGGAAATGTAAATGACAGAAGTGCTTACAAGAAAAGCAACTGTCACTTTYTTGAGGAAYAACAAACAAACAAACAAGAAAYATGTGAAATGAGGCAGATATTAATCACTTTTTTCTGCCACAGAAAGAATAYTGAAAGCCACAACTTCTGCAATTTTGATGCTAGGTTTGATTGTGGTTTACAGATATCATTCACTTTTACAGGTTTCAAATCTTGAGATAAACTCCTGCTACTTTAGGATTGGTAAAAGATCTTGAAATGTTCAATTTCATTTAATCACTTTTAAAAATGCACAGAATAGCTACAAMTGAAAGAGAACACTCAGAGATCTTACTACTTCACAGATTCCACACATTGTGAAGCTCTTTCTCATGGCAWATTCTCTTCTTATGCCAGGGAATACCATCTGCTGCACTCAGAGTAACAACACAGACCTACGTAGGAAAGCTTTAAAAAAAAAATTCCTTACCTTATTCCCCAGCTTAAAAACCTCCTCCAAATTGGTGCTATTAGTGTTTATCATAATGGAATCTGTGTCTCCATAAATCACTTCAAGGTTCATCTAAACAAAAACAAAAAGCTTTGAAAAAAAAGAGAACCACTCCATATTCTACAAATCCTGCATAATGTTAAGGTTRAAAAATATAATTTATCTGCTATCCCTTAAACACTAAAAATCAGGAAAATACAAAATAATTTTTTACTGATAAGTCTGTATATTTCACTAAAACATATTTGAATTTAAAGAGAATAAATAAACCTAAGCCACTGATACATTAAAAAAATTGTCCAGTTGTGTACATAATATAAATAGTTAAAATTTACCAAATGAATATTAGAAAAATGAGTCAGTGAACAAGTCTGATCTTGAGAAACAGCAGAAACTCTGCTCAGAAATAACTCTGGACTGCTAAGACCACAAAAAGATCATTTCCACTCAAAGGCTCCTGGACAAATTCAGACAAGGCATTTATTCAAAGTGTTTAAAGGTAATACCACAGTCAAGTATCCCATCCTATTTGCAACCATCACAATACTACTGGGGAAAAAAAAAAACAAAAGAGGAAAAATACCTAGATTCTCTATTTCAAACAAATCTAATGAAAGCATTGGCTAGTGGATGATAGTAACTGAGAACACCATAGCACTGTCCAGATTAGGCTGCTCTTCTTACACTTTTTCAGATTATGCAGAAGGATTCATATTTTGATCTTTCCACTCCCATTTTTAACTTCTGCTGTAATTTAACCAGCTGTGTTTGTCCTCCCCTGGGCAGCAGATCTTCCAGGGAACACTCCTTTTGGGTAAGGATCAAGCTACTGTGACCCACAAGTTTTATCTTCCCAGAGTGAACGAGTGAACAATTAAACCCAGAGATGAACACAAACATTTACTGAACCCCTTCTCCTTGACTGATGCTCTGCCCTTCACATTGCTCCTGATTCTTGCTACAATTTAAATGTCCTACTTGGAAAGACTGTACTCCAACACCAGCCAGACTTCCAAAATACTCTAGGATAATTCTAGACAAACTAAGAACATAAAAAAGCCTGAGGTGCATATGAAAGGCAGAGCAAGAAAAAGGGTGAAAAGAAAAAATCGCCGACACCAGTAAATGTCACAACAAAAAAAAAATTGGCAGATGCATCTATTTGCATAGTATTAATTTGGAGAAAAAAAAAAAAGAAAACCTGACATTTTCAGTGGTRGAAAATAAGTGCAGCTGTAAAAACTGCAACATGGCTATGTCCATGTTAAACTCCACAGTCAAAAAAACACCCCGTGACAGAGCTTAAAGGATGCCAAAAAATAAACCATAATAAACCACTAGAACACATGGTGTAACAGGTCTATGAGTAAACTCTAATTAGCACTGTTGCTAATTTGCTTGAAACAGTCCCACATAGGCTTCAAGCAGGGTCCAGATCATATCTGTGGTAGGAAAAGAAAAAAGCTATAATCCATCAGGAAGGATTACATTTGTAAACCAGGCATCCTAAGAAGTGATTTCAAGTCTGTTTGGGTTACAGTTCTCCTAGAATAAAAAAATTTCACCAGGTGTGCTCTTTAAGTGTTGTTGTTTAATGAAAATGCTCAGCATTACCTTCTGCACCATCTCCTTGGTATGCATCAAAATCTGAAAAAAAAAATAATCAAAGATTAGCGTATGATATAATTACAGGCTAACACATGCAAACATATCCATTAGGTTGCTAACTCCAAATGCTCTCACCTTTCAAAACAAAGCAAACCACCTCTCTCCTGGCAACACACAGTCACCTCAATACTCCTATTACATGAGTAAATTCTCGTYTGACCTTGTATTAATGCTATTATTAACTCCCCTAAAACAAGATTAAAACAAATCTCAAAATTGCATGTGCATGCACACATTCTACCTTAGGGAAAAAAGAACACTGAATCAAATGGCTTAAATACAACCTAATCAGCAAGTGSCAGAATTAAGTCTCTTTCAGTAATTTAGGTCAGTTGTTGCCTTCATATCCTTCATCTTATCTCTTGATGCCATTGAATTTTCTCCACAAAACATCCTCTCTTATTCAGTCCAGCCTGGATGGAGCTCACTTAACAACACTTAGTCAAAAGGTTGATTAACAATCTCAAAATGGGCCATCAAAAAGCAAACTTCTGGAAACCAGAACTGGGACAAGGAGCTGGGATAAAGACAGGATACAGATGTTGAATCAATGGGACAATCTGTATTTAGCCAGGATCATTTCTCAGCCAAGAGTACATCCCAAACTCCCCAAATGCTCTGAATATTATATAATGCTATAATATATATAATGCTATTTCTCTGAACCTGAGAAATAGCTATAGAGACCTCATGTGAGCAGGCTCCTGCATCCATCTCTGACAGTTATCAGCACATCACCTGAAACCACAGAAAAGGGACAATCAAAGGAGCTTAATGAAAAAAATGTGTAGTTGCAGCAGCAAGAAGAGCTTGCTGAATTCTGTACAGCTGCCTGAGAACCAAAATCTGCTCCGTTCCTTCAGTCACTTGGCCACAGTTCCATTGTACTCTCCATTTTCTCCTTATCAAAATCCTGCTCAAGATTCCACTTCCCTGGATTCAGTCYTATCCATTGGCACTCAGCATAAACATCAGTTTTTCTTCAGCTAATCCTGATAKTTATACATACTTATACTTTAAATTTTCTTGAGGATTAATATGAACCACATGCTACTGCAATGATAGATCAGAGTCTGTTAGGTGACTCCAAACAATCTGGAACTCTAAACACAGTCAGGCAACACACTATTTCAAAAGCTTATATCAAATTCAGTAACCTAGTCTCAATTTTTACTATTTTTCACATCTTAAATTGTAATAAATTGGCCATATTCACCAAGAGGTAGAATTAAGACTTGCAGTCAAGAAGCCTGCAACAGGGAGCTGAGCAGTAGATACCAGCAGGGATGAGGAAAGAAAAGGGATGAACAAGCAAGAGCTGTCCATGCTTAATGGGAGTAAGATCATCTTCAGGGAAATCTCATTATTTTTATAAGGCCAAGGAGTCTATAATGAAGCCAAGAGTCTCAACTATTGTGATGCTGACTSTAGCTATCATAGCAAAGAATCCTGAAACAAAGGTGAAATCTCCTCCTCTACACAACTGTACACAAGCAGGATGACAACACTGACATTCCCAAAACACAAATGGCAATTTCTTTAGTATTCCAGAACGTTCATGCAACCACAGGTAAAGCAGGATGTTTTTTCAGTTTGTTTTCAATAATGCACTTAAAGCACTTAAGGACAGGTTCTGAACTATGATGTAACTTTGACACAGCTGACTCACAACAAAAGTCCTTTGTTATTATTTTATTATTTGTTATTATTATTTATTTGTATTTGTTATTTAGTCCAGGGTTATTCCCCAAGCACATATGGATATCCATGGATTTACACTCTCTGGGTCAAGTTCAAAACTTCCAGTTCATTTAAGGACCATCCATTGATGCTGCAAATTATCACTCAAACAATGTGATACCTGAAGCTCAAAACTGCAGAAAGCTCAGCTGTTCTCAGTCTTCTTTATAGAACAGGAAAATGGTGAGCCTGAACTGCAGATTCCTGCTAGGCTGTACCTAGCACTGGAATCAAGCACACAATTCCATTTTAATTGGAAACTTAAAAAAGGTATTCCACTCCTATTCACCTCCTCATGAGTGATTCAGGCATTTGACTCCACYGCCTTTCTATGGAGTTTTGAAATTATTCTAAAGACTTATCACTGTACATGATATCAAGTTTCATATAAAGTAGTCAAAATTCCAACAAATTCACCACCCCACAACCCTTCCTCTCACTTATTAGCTAACTCCTACAGAGAAAAGTTATACCTCTCCCTTAGTATTGCAAAAGCAAACAGGAGTTCCCAAAACCAAATTSAACAATTGGACAGAAATGAGGAGTTTACACTGAAAAGAAAGGAAGGACTATCATTTTTCCTTTGATAATCTCTGGCATCTTCTACTTCACTCTCTGACTTCACTCTCTGAAATAATTCTATCTATTAATAATGAGAAAGAAAACATTTTTTAAAAAAAAATTAAGGAATACCCCTACTAAAAAAATCATCTGGCTGTGCAAAAACCATTCCTCAAAAACCATTCAATTGTCCCTGAGGACAGCAGTGGGTGTAGGTAATCACAACAAGAGGGTCACAGACTATTTGGCTTCATCAAGTGACTGGCATATGYTAGTGCCACCCATTCTGACAGGAGATCACTTGTAAGTGCCAACAGCTCCAAAACAGAAGGTTATAAAGTATTGCTAAATTCATTAATAAGGCAGTCAGTAGTTATCTGATTTYACAGCAACACCTGCATATTTATCCTCTCATTACCAATTGGATGATGGAATTTTTTTCAAGCACATTTCAAAAATCTGCCAATTTCAAGTGTAGAAAAAAAAAATAAACTTTGTAGTTAATTTTTCCCTTAACAAAGTACAGCTGTTGAGAATAATTGTTCAAGATCTTACCCTGTAATGTCAACTGCAGCAGAACAAAGAGTATTTAATTAGCAAATCTATCCAGTAATTCAACACCTATTATATAAAATGCCTTCGTGATTTTATTCAGGATAATTTGCTAAGAGGGTTATTACTGACATTCAGATGAAATTTAAAATTCCTACGCAAGTCGAGTCATAATAGCAGTAATGATCCCCCCAATCAGGAGATACTGTGTCACACAAGGTTCTTTAGCAATGCAGCAGCCCATTTCCTGACTTCTTAATTCCTGGGCTCAGCTCAGTGAGAGCCCTTCATGCCAATATTTCAGTCAGCAATACATCCTTAATGGGACTCTATTAAAATACCTAGAATAAAAGTGACTTTTTTTTTTTTTTTTTTTGTTTGCTTAGTTTTTTGGTTTTTTTTTTTTTTTTGTTAAAGAGAATGACAGCTCTGCTATCATATCAATCCTGAGCAGTTTCTCAGAAGGGAAGGGAGGTGGGAAGACAGAAGAAAGAAGGAAGAGAATAGGAAAAATGGTATTGGGTAGTTTCCTTTTGCAAATAATACTGCACTGCTCATGAGGGCTGGATTGTCTCCTACTGCAGGCAATCCAAAAAGGAAGAATTAATTGCCTGGCAACCCATCTGTACAGCCATGCMCCCTCCCCCCAGCAAACATATACTTCTAAAAACCTGTGAACTTCTCAGCATAGTGAACATCTGTGAAATTCTTTTTAACTTTTTTTCTTGTAAAAGCAAGGCTAGCAACACACGTTCTCTCACCCATGAACTGCAAGTCAATATAAACTGAAAAATGGCAAATGCAGACAAGCACTCATCAAACTCCAAATTCCCCTGTCCTAATCCTACCCCAACTCATTAATTACTTAATTAAATGCAGTTGTGATTTAAGACAGGGAATGATTAAAAATAAATAAATATAAAAAACAGCTTTACTATTATTTATTACATCAAGTATTTTTAAAGATTCCTTATTTAAAAACCTCTAAAGAGTACCTTCTGATGAGAGGATGCTTCTGTGGAAACAAGCTAAGATACCAGAGTTAAAAACCAATTAGACAGGATACAAAACTAATATGCTGATGCAAAGATTTCTCCTGGAAACACACATTTCCTGTGGYCACAGATGTGAAAGAATAGAAAAGAAGACTTAAGAGCAGCCTGGAAAGAATGAGCACCATCAYTACAAAAACATTGTACCACAGAGGCATACACAGAAAAGAAAAAGAAAAAAACAACTCACTCCTTGTGCATTCACTCTGCACAAGGRGAAAAATAAGCATCCTTRAGACCCTGGCAAAAACTGTATTTTTGAAAACTGTCTGTAGTTATCAAGAGTAGACTTGATATATTTTTCCACCTCATTTGTTTACTTCTGCAATTATATAGTAAGAAAATAATTCTGCCACCTGCTTTAGTAATTCATATTAGCTAYTCTTTCCCATTCCCAGAGGAATAAATGGGCTGGAAAAATTGCATTCCAGTAACACCACTCACTAATCTACCCAAAAAGTATTTCTGAACCTCTGTATTTTTGCGACCTATTCATTGGCTTTGCCAGGATTTTGTCTTAAGTAGCCTTTATCACTGACAAACCACAGCCATAGGATGCTGTAAAAAGAATTTATTAAGAAGGATTTTCAAAAAAGGTTTCTAYTGCTGGGCACATATGCCCTAAGCATAAGTGAAAGAAAGATGGAGGCCTCATTTGCCACAAAGAATCACAATTTAGTCTTTTTATCAGACAATGGACTTGATTTAGAAAAGTTTGAATGATCAGATTCAAGTAGTTAATAAATAAGTTTGTTTCAAAGAGCTTTTGCTGAGTATTTGCTGTAYTCAGACAATACAGTCAAAGTTACATTTCTCCAAAATGTACACCCTTATGAAACATTAACAGCATCAGAAATAAACCCCACATTGTCAAGGTTTTTCCCTTCTGTTGTTTCAGTTTGGTTTTTTCTTCAGAAATGCTGAAAATAACTGTTCATACTGCAGCCAGCAAAGCTGACAGACAGTAAAACAACTTTCATACCTTTTGTATAAAACACCAGTATTGCATGGAGCACCAAAACTAAAGTGGTTCCAAGGGCTGGAGCATTGTACACAAAGATCCAGTGACATCTGTTTGCATGCCAACCCWATGTAGAATCTTTTGCCTCCCAAACAACAGAAAACACACAAAAAAGGCAGCAACAGAAATGTGCTGAACACAAAAAAAAAGTCATGTGTACCTTTGCTACATTCTTACAAGGATTGTGAAGATGACAGTAAAACACAGATGATGATGTGAAGCACAATTTGAAGACAATGCTCCCTTGGTGMGAGAAACAATTATATGCTTAAAATTCTACAGTACTTTTATTTCAAATATTGGTGGTGAGCTTTCCTAAAGAGAATGGGAGAAGGGGAACTAATTTCTTATTAGGTTGAAAAATTATTGTGTTTCCTACAAAGTCTATTCCAAWCCATGCTATACTAGAGCAAATTTTGCATATTTTGATAAGGGTTATTTTGGTATTAGGATGAAAGAATGAACAATGAAACACTCTTAAAGGCACTGAACAAGAGTAAAAAAACCCAAACCAAATGAAACAAAACAAAMCAAACCACAAACAAAAACCCAAACAAAACAAAAAATCCTCCACACAAAAACTTCTGTCTTGAAAATGATTTTACCATCTTGGAAAGAGAGAAACAGAGTGCTCAACAATGAAGTTGAACACTTGAGTGCATGGAAGATGACTGACCTGGCTCTGACCCCACTTCCCAGAAGTGCTCTGTGTTCCCAGAAGCAGCAGGAATACAATGTCCATGTGATAACTAGCTGTGAAAAATATCGGCACAGCCTGGGCATCTCCTGAGCCTCCAGAGAAACCAAACCCAGGGACAGTTCCTAGAGAAGCACCAGGGCTCACAGCCCACACATGGAGTTATTTTTTTTTCTAATTTGTTCAAAACCCAACACCTAAAACTAATGAAGGAGCAGGGATTCCAGTTTCATTCACGAAAAAACAAGATTCACAGCATCTAAAACCCCTTGAAGAATGTTGTACTCCAACAAATTTTGACTCATTAACTTTTTTTAATTCCAAAGCATTAAATAAATCTATGCTTATACATAACTACAGGACACAAAGGTATCTTTGCCTAATAAGACAACTGCAATTGTACCAAACTCTGTGTCACAAACCACAACTAAAACCACTTTTAATTAAGCAAGAATATGACAAGCATCATCTATTCTTTCCTAATAAAATCAAAACATGTGTTAAGTCTTTCAATATTTAAATGTATACAGACAAGTATATTCTCCTTAGAGAAAACAACAGCATTTGTTTCAGTGGAATGAACAAACATTTAGACAGGAAAGCTTCATTTTGTTTTGTTTCCCAAACTGAACAGGTTTAACACATGCAGCAAAAGATAATCAGTCTTTCACTGAAAAAAATAAAATGACAAGAACAGTAAATAATTGRAATTAATTACTTGTAAACCAAGGTTTCTGTTTAGTCAGACAAGTTAGGACCCAGCCAAGGTTTAAACCAGAGCACAGAAATTTTCCTCTGAGTAACAGCAAAACCTGTTCCAGAGTAGGGAAAAATAATTATGCCATCCTCCACATCCAGTTTAAAATTACAGTGTCAAAAGTTATTTTTCAAATATATAACCATGTCACTAAAACTTCAAGTGACAGAAATTAAGTACTGTCCCATCTCCAAGAAAAGTTACTCTTATAGCCATGTAACCAGAAGCCCTGGAAAAATCAGGGAGTATGTCCCAGAATCAGTAGAGAAGACAGTTCTTCAAAAACATCAAGTATGTCTGTAAACCTAAAAAAGAAATAAAATTCATACTCCAAAAACCAAAACACTTTTTAAGCAATAGATGAACTCAGTGCACTATCCAAGATGATGAAAAACTCCCTGAGAATCAAATCTTCCTCCCTGCTTTGTTGTTTTGTTTGTTTTCTAAAAGCAGAAATTTTCTAAAAGGACTTAAAAATTTTCTAAGGTTCTCCAGGTCAACATTAAGTTTGTTTTCTAAAAGGACTTAAAATTTTCTAAGGTTCTCCAGGTCAACATCTTCAAAGTAATAACCACAACTTGTGTGCTTGGAAAAGAGTAAAGTCTGGGAGAAGAAAAGCAAGAGCTAAAGAGAAAAACAGATGCAGAACAWACTTGCTACCTGATGAGTATTCTTAAAAGAAAAAGGTCTTCTACTGAACCATCAGCCTTCTTGTTGAAGCATTTTGCAATAGCTACACTGAACAGAACAAGGCAATCTCTGACTAGATACAGGAAATATCCACTGAAAATGATCYTGACATTTTATAGGAGATGAGAGGACATGCTAGTCTTGGTAATGAACAGATTGTGTGGATGTTGTGTCCATCAAAAAAACTTTATAAGTGGTTTGAACTGCTTTAAAACTRAACTGTTCTTTCATTATGACTAAG
Organism: Malurus melanocephalus; assembly: GCF_030028575.1. Taxonomy (NCBI): domain Eukaryota; kingdom Metazoa; phylum Chordata; class Aves; order Passeriformes; family Maluridae; genus Malurus; species Malurus melanocephalus. The sequence goes on along the minus strand of NW_026623482.1, from coordinate 379,660 downwards.
TGATTGTCTATCAAAGCAACATTTATTCAAATGCAGAAAAGGATTTTAGCCTCTAATTAGCCTCCAAAGAAAGTTCTCTTAYCTAATTTCTTAAATGTCATGCAGGATTTCCATAAAGCATATAATTTTGTTTCATTCAATTAGATMTATTTAGACAACACGAAAGGTGTTTTCATAAAGTTAAACAATACTTATTCATCCTCCATGGAGGCAGCTGGTGTCAGCACCAAGAATTGCCTGGACAAGGAATTTGCCTAAATGGGGCAAAATTATCTGTGCCAGAGGCTTCCCAGGATGGGCAAGGATGGCAAGAAAAGGGTGGGACAGGCTGGGAGCAACAAGGAGTGTGTAACCAATAATTTTCAACATGTCCATGTGAACATGGAGCACTCCAGGACAATGTCACACTCAAAACTCGTGCACATTCCAGGTCATCTCTCYACTCTGAAGAAAAGGACATTCTGAAAGGTGCCAAAATAATCTGCTTCTGATCTGTCAGACTGTGAGCCTCTCTAAAGAAGAAGTCCCTGCACACTCAGTTTCCCAACAACACTGGGATGTTTGAGGTTCCACCCAAGCTATTCAAATGCAAAAGTTGAGAGATCAAATGTATATGAATGTTTAGAGAGTTCACAACTGTATTTAGAAAAAAAACCCAGCTCCATTTTAATTTTTTGTTTACCCTCAGAACAATAATGGAAAATAATTGTATGTTTTCACAATATGCTACTTGCWGGTTATTTTACAAGTGGTTATGGACTTCTCTCAGTCCTATTTCTGATTTGTTCAGTGTGAACTCTTTACAGCACTTGACAAAGCTGGATTGGATACASATGGAAAGAGCTCCTACAGTCTGTCAGACACAATCTTTACAGAAGAACTCTTAAAAATGAGCTCCCTGAATTCCCTACATATGTCTGACAAAAAAACCAACAACCAATTCAAGCCCAAGACAGAGCTCCTCAGGATATGAAAGACTCCCCTAGAACAAAGTAATTTACAATGCATGTCAGAAATAAAATCTACTGGCCTACCAAACAATTGTAAGATGTATAATGTAGAAATAACTTTTTTAAAGGCTCATTTAGGCTTTTTAACTCTTTTTAAACCAACTACAAAAGAAAATTATTAGTTAACAATGCTAAATTGCTTGTTAAATAGGGCTTGTGACTCTGAATCAGGAATAGGAACTGTAGGGTGGGCTGAGGAAACTTCACCTTCTGGATTTTTCCTGTAAGGATACAAAGGGAAAAAAGGGCCCCTGTCAATGGAAGCTATTGCCTATCCACAGACATTCACCATACCATAAATACCATAATCACTTCAAGAGCTAAGGATGGAGCTACATTTGATGTCACAGAGCTCCTGCAGAAACAGAAACGTTTCCATGACACAGTTTTGGGAGTACTTCAATTAAGAAAAGCTGAGCTTCATGCAAAAGCAAATCCCAGAAAAGGACCACCTTATTATCAGCCTTTAGGATTTCAGCAGCTAATGGTCACTTGGTCAAYACCTAAAATTGTAGTCTAGAGCATTTTTAATACCATTTGGAGTCTCTCTCATGACCCACAACACTTTTACTGCTTTTAAAAACAGAATGAAGTTAGTGGCTTGTCAACTCATACAGTTAAATTTTTCAGGACTACAAACTTATGCAAAGAAATCACAGTTTCAGAAGTTTCTTTAATGCATTAGTCTGTTGTTAAGCACTCCACGTACAGCTCACCCATYTCAGTATTTAGAATTTGGAAATGAACAGCAGTATGGCTTCATTACTAATGAAGCCAAGTTGCTAAGCTGTCATTGTACAATCCCACAGGACATGGATTTGTTTGTTACTTGTAAAGAATATGGAAATTTGAAGACTAAGAAAACAGACAAATGTATTTAACCTTTCAGCATGACCCTCTAGGAATCCAATCCAAATACTGACTTTTAGCCCCATAACAGATTAAAGTAGTGGAGTTTTGCCACTCATTCAATCCACATAATTCACATAAAAAGATACAGCTCAACAGGAATACATTTCTATTCTAATGATGAAAAAACCTTAATTACAAATGCAACTTAAGCATGCTACCTCCATAAATCCATTACTACAAGAGAGGCATGCTGATTATTTTTTAAATCTTTAATTTGTCATTTAGACCTACTGTTATCTCATTTGTAAGGAATTCAAAATACATTTGCACAAAACTAGATTTCTAAAACATTAACAATGTTTATAAATGTCTCACTTATTTCCCTACAATTTGACAGGATTGATTTCGTGCTACATACTTTAACTCAATCAATCTTCAACTTCTGAAATTTTCATTTAAATTCTTCATCCCACAAATTCTGTTAAAGAAAGAACATTACAACCTAAAGGTTTTGTTTAATCTAAAAACATAGCTAATAAGCTTTCCTACTTCTTATTACAGGAGTTTGAATTGTTAATAAAAAACTCAGCCTTCACTCATATGCCAAGGAAACCTTCTTTCAAAGCTCTCTTTTGCTCTCAGTTTTCAGTTAAAGTGGAAAGCACCAGCACTGATTTACATTATTGTCACACCAGTCATTCAATATCCTCATTAGAATTATATCTGAAATGAGACCTGCAGAGCCCTGAGTTTTAATGACAGATAATAATCCAAAAACAAGCACTRGTGGACAGTGGCTTGATGTCATCCACTGCTATTACAAATACAAATGTTGCTAAGCTCCTTTTTAATGCCCTTAGATAACTACTGGTGCCTAAAATAACAAATAAACAAAACAGAAGCAAAGATAGGGATGTGCTGTAGGAATAAAAATCCCTGTAAGAATTTGCTGACATTTTAGGGCCTGGTTTGAATTAGGGAAAAAAAAATAGACTTAATCACAAAAGGAGGTCACCTGGACCAGAGCTGGATTGTCCAGGGCCATGTCCAGACCTTTGAGTATCTCCAAGGATGGAGACTCCACACATTCCCTGGGTGAGCTGTGCCAGTCTCAGCAACCCTCACAATTAAAAAAAAAAAACTTTATCTGGGTATTCAGATGGATCTTCCTATGCGCCTCAGGAATTAAAGAAAACCAAACCAAACAAACACACAAAAATCTATTACTAAAATGATGCAAATGTCATGAAAAAAAGCCCATATATATTCCCTTGAGAGGGCTGAAGAGTATAGAGTACCCATAAAAAAAATCAGGAATACTGCAATTTTTACATATTAAAACATACATAAACTCTGCTGAGTTAAAAAAAAAAAAAAAAAAAAAAGAAAAAAAAGAAAAAAAACCAAATAAAAACCCACCATCAACCTCCAAGACACTGAAGAGATATTGCTCCTCTCTGAAACAGCTAACGCTAACTTTGGTAAATCTTGATAAGCTGTGAAAAAAGAAACTTTAAAGCATTTTCCCAGGAAGCATACACAAAAGATGGCTGACAACAGACACCAGTTCCCTTCTGCAGGTCATGCTCTTTTCTGAGACACAGTAYCCTGGAAGTTCCTTATATTTACAAACCTGGACATTTATTTTGAYCCTACATACAATTATAGGAAGATAYACATTTTAATATTCAAATTCAGGAACCAACCACAATTTGACAGTTTAATGACAATCTAACCCTAAAATAATATCTAGAATGGAGTTCACTCCATCCTTCCTTCTCAGGTTTATAATCTTATGACAGTGGCACCTAAGGCTGACATGATAGTTCTCTCCTTGGCCATCACTATACAGCTGTTCAGATTAATTCCATTTCATTATAATGGATCAACTATTCTAGTTGATCAACTAGGACTAGGTGTCCTATTCACCTGAACTGCTACGGTATTTTTTCTATTTAAGTTCTGCCTTTTCATGAGCACTTGCTCTCCTACAATCCATCACATAAGGAACTGTCAAAAAGCTGAAATACGGCAAATTCAAAGTATTTGAATATTTATTTGATTTAAGTATAGAAGATTATCCTTATTTCGTTAAAGTACACAAGATTATCCAGTAGAAGAGAAAGGTAATTAACATCTAATTTCCAAGCTTTTCAAATGAGCCTCATCCCAGCCACAGTGAGAGTTCTACACTAAAGAAGTTTCTCATTTTCATTCAAAAAGGCACACCTGGCAGACCAACAGTAACCATAGGAAAGAGAAAACAGAAGACAAAGAGGCATTCAGATCAAGCAAAAAACACGTTCCCCACTTTCTTCTACATGTGCTTGCAGTCCTATCATCAACTAAGTAACATCTGACTAAATGAGGTACACTCACCCGAACAGAGAGAGGTAATTTAACAGGTTAGATAGAGGAGAAAAGATATTTAAATTGCCTGGAAGCTGAGCAATAAAAACAACTTACAAAGTCTGTAGCATACAGACTTCTGGRGAGATTTTGAAAACGCTTTGCCGACGTTGCTGGTGGTTGAATTTTCAAGCTTTAAAACAAAATCATTGGGCAGGTAATTTTTCAACAATGGCAAAGCAAAATGTCCAGGCTAAGCTGGTGATTTAAAKGGGCCTGTCTTTCACCAGGTACCAATCCTCAGCACTGACACAATGCCATGTGCAGTCRGGACTTCTGCAAAAGACATTTGAGAGAACATCTGCTGTCTCTGGTACTAAAAATTTTATTTTTCATATACTTAAAGCATTCTTTTCTCTTAAGGCTTTCCATCATGCTGCAGAAGACACCATAAGCAGAAGAAGATGGGAGGGAAAAAAAAAAAAGACCAAAGACTTCTACACTATCCTTCAAGGACATGACAAGTTTTTCAAGTATCTTGGAAAGAAAAGGAAATGGTCCATATATTCAATGAAAATACCAAAAGTTGTTACCAATACAGAAATTCTAAATTATTAGAAAATAAAAAATTCTGGAAGACTAGTGATGAGTCTTCAAAAACTGGACAAACYAACATGGACTGAAAATCAGTTTGAGGCTCATGGCAGAGTCAAGCCTACTGAAAAAGCAACAATCCAGGAAAAATATTAAAAACAGCAAAGCCTTTACTTGTCTTATCAAAGGATGACATTTCACAAAAACCACCTCTGATCTCAACAGTGAGCAATATTTAAGGGGCTTATTAGGCAGATCTTCCATACTTATGCTTCCCTATAGGGAAAACAGCTAAACCCAAGAAACAGATGTCCCACAAATCCAAGTCAGTAGCTCCCAGTGAAAACTTGGAAAGAGGAGGTTACATTTTAAGATAAGCTGTCCCTCACCCCCTCTCTGCCAAAATAACAGATATATCTTGGAGCAGAAGCAGCTTCAGAAAAATRCTCCAATTGCTGCCCCTGCTGTGGAGACAGGAATTTATGATGGGCTATGGGAAGAACCCCGCTGGCCTCAAATCTGAAACACCAATGAGGGCTGCACTGTGAAGGACTGACACACTGGGAGGGACTGCCAAGCATACCATAAAGCAAGAACACCAAATTACAATCTTAATCTCGCTTTCAAGCCCTGTATTTTCAGCCCTCGGCATAGATGGCTTTTTTCCCCCCACAGAAAGCATTAGGTGTCAAAAGGTTCATAGACTTGGTTCACTGATTGATTCCTATCTAAGTGATTTGTGAGGCTAATTAAGACATGGCCAAACTGTGTCCATGTCTTACTTAACACTGCTGTTCAAGCAAGTATCACACAATCTGATTAAAATTGACTAAAATGTCTTACTTCAGTAATCACTTAGACAGAATGAATTTTACATTAGCAGGATCAAGCACACGTCAGGCCTCAGTGGAAATGAAAAGGGCTTATAGTAATAGGATTTATAAATCCACCACATTAGGTTAATGGCTAAATGATTTACATGTAACTTTTCCCCCTCCTCCTCACCCTTCAACTCACACACAAAAAAAAAAAATCCTATATTTGGCACTTTTAACGACGAGTGTCAAGGCAAAAACAGACATTCTTTTTAATTAGCTGAAAATTAAAAGCCACAAGTGATCCTTCATTAACTCTTTCATTGCAGAAATAATGAATTAGATTTTTATAAAGCCAGAATTCTTGAAGACCCTAATGAACCTTTTCAAACAACCACAACGAGTTATCTGCATGCGCATAATGAGCCTCAAATGGTTTGAGCCAATAAATATGCAACTGATAAAGTGAGATCCTTATTCCTTATAAAATTGTCAGTAATGGGAGTTCTTCATGTGACTATTTTCAATTGCAGAGAAGACTCTAAAAGCCCTTGCTCTTTCTCAGCCAGTAATTCAATCCAACAGTTAGCAGCAGTTACTAATGACACTGGAATATAGATGGCTTAAAGCCAACCTTCCCTCTTTGCAAGTGCTGGAATGTCCTACACCATGTGGTAAACCAGGTGCTTTGTTTTGTTCTTTTGGCAGCTGAAGCTTTCATTTTCTRGAAATCTGAAAATAAAGTCATTCAGCTGAGCCCCTGCAGCAGCAGCAGTTGCTTGCATCTGCTTCATTCACTGCTACAAGCACAGAATAAGTTCATCTGCAAGTCCTACCTGTCCCCCAYCTCTCTMAAAARCTAATACCAGGTCAGGTGGGAAGARTGAAAGTTCAGGTAAAATGCATACCACYCTTATTTTCAGCAAAATTAATTAAAAATTGTCAGTTAACAAGGTCAACATTTCTCAACGATACAGAGCTTTGCATTTTCAGGTCATTGTACAGACATCAGTAAATGAATCCAACACCAGGATTAAGRTTAACTGCCAAGACCAAATGTTTTAACACAATTTATCAAGCATCTACCTATTGCCACCAAGCACAATTACATTATCACCACCCCATTTTCCTTCCATGGCATTAAGAGGAGCACCCCTCCTCTGCTTTACAGCCCAGGTTGGGAACACAGTGCCTCCCCACATCTGGGGTRCCAAAAAGTCTGGATTTGGAGACATCAGTCTGCTTCTCTTGGGAAAGTACCATTTGTTTTTGTCCCAAAAACAAGGATTGTGTCAGATGAAAGCACCTCAGAAGGAAGCTGCCTGTTTTCCAGCCCTGGCCTGGTGGCACAATAGCAGCAGCAGAGCCTGTCCCTGGTCCTCTSCTCTCCCTTGGCTGTCAGGGTATCAGGTTCACATTCTTTCCCCACAAACACTTGTCCCGTGTCACACAAAAGAGTGACCAACAAACCTGATACAGGGCCGTTAAATTCAGACAGCAAGGCACCACACAATGACCTTTACAAGAATGATATTAACAGGTGGCTGGTGTCTAATACAAATAATTATATTACACTTTAGCAGCCTGGACCAAAGTGGAAACACATTGTCTTGTCATCAGCAATTGAATAAGCCAAAGTAATGTTACCAGAATACCCTTTTAACACTCCTCTGTTACCTCTCCAGCTATAGAGAACACCTCCTATAGCAGAGCAAGGCTGATGAGCTCCCAAATATGTCACAAGCCATTTAATTTGGAAATTTCACCAGGGTGTCTGACACTTCCCYCTCTAAGCAAAACAGGCATCTCTCTGTCAGCTTTTGGAGATTACACAAGTAAATTCAAGAACTGCTTATGAATTTACCCTGTCTTTCCTCTTGGAAGCAATCCACTGAAAACACATCYTGACTTCAATTAAAAAGAAGCTGGTATAAGCTCAGCAAAGTCCTTCAAAACCCATAAGAGAAACCAGTACAAAGTGATCAAATTAATTGCCCCTGCTCACTAATTAGTTCCCCAACATCAATCATCTCAAGTTAGCAACAGTTTTCATCCACCTTTAACCCCGAGACCAGTCACTGTTTTGACAGGGTAGGCAGCTGTGGCAAACAGCCAYAACATTTTGGGACAGACAGTGATTTCTGAGCACGTCTACAGGCAAAATGCACCTTGCAGGGKGCAGAGGGGACAGAGGGGACCCTCAGCAGGACACCCTGGTCCTGGCAGGGCTGGCTCAGCCCAGCACATGCCACTGCAGCAGGGCCAAGCACCAGATCGCTTTCCTGTCAGCTGCTTAAAGGCTTCTCATTCTTTGCTTTGGAAAAGGGAGAGCAGGTTCAAGGACACTCCAGCCTGTCTAGAGTAGAGCAGGGAGAACGCTAGGAAATCACACCTCAAAACAACAGGGTAAGTGGGTGCATACAGCTCATACATCTACACACAGATAGCTGGTGAAAGTACTTGGAGAATTAAATAGCCTGCCTACAGAGAAATCCACTGAAGAAAGACCCTATTTCATCTTCCATGTAGAGATACAAGTCACCTCAGTTCTGAAAAGAATGAGAAGCTAGTGYCTTTACAAACAGACTGACTCTGGAGTGAGATAAGCCTGATATTGGGAGAYAGAAAGAAACAATAGGAGGGATTTGCATAAGAATTCTACTRATTGGCTTACCCCAGTCTATGTTAATAGACTACCTGAGCAGAGACACAAAAATATATATTGAAAGAGAGCAATTTATGATAGAAGGAGAGTTTCATCAGGTGTTTCGGGGAGCCTGTAACTTTCAAGTACCTCAACCAATAGAAAAAGAAAGAGGGAACCGCGGCCAAGAAGTTTAAATAAAAAGAAGCTGCATCCTCTATAAATTTGAGAGACCCCATAAGAAATGCCCATGACCTCTCCCTTTATTCATGAATAAAGTTGCAAGACTCCTCTGTCTCCTTTTTAGACATAAACCTCTAGTGCTTGTAAATTAATTTTCCTAACAGTTCCTACAGCAACAAACCACAAGCAGTGCATGCATCAGGTGGGCTGAAGAACAGGGAAGAATAAATGGAGCACTGGCACAGCACATGCAAACCCCTACATGTGGCCAAAGCATCCTGACAGACCCAGAAAACACACCCCTGCCCTTCCTGCTTCTAAGGGAATACAGAAAATAGGCCCTTCCATTTGGTCTAGCCAGAGTCTGGGCAGTGAATCCTACTTTTGTRCTCACAGAAAACAATTTGGAACAGCCAGGTGGATGCTGCTGGCTGGCACCTGCATCACCCTGGTGTTCAGCAGCAGCCTGTTCTCCCCTCCTCACACTCCAAACACATCAATTTAGGTCAAACAGGTGGGAGAGTTGATTTTTACTCAACAGCTTTGGTAACACAATTCCAGGCTCCCACCTTTATCTATAACCAATGGTATTCAACTGGAAAGCCATAAAAATGGCAGCACTGCTCATGGGAAATTTGGGAAGTGACAAGAAATATAAAATGTGGATGCTTTGGCAGTGGAGACAMTTYGGTGAGTAGGGGAGGGAAGAAGARAGACATWAAAACACAGAATTTGCAAGGAAGSCAAGTCAGCAAGAGAAAAAATSCAGTTGTACAAYRCACCTCYGGTGTYTGTATACAARTAAAAGCTYRTAARCYCTGCTCCAAAAAGCTTTCCCTCCACCACAAAAAAATCCCACCCTATACAGTCATASAATGGCTTGGGTTGGAAGGGAYCTTGAAGATCATTTAGGTCCAACCCCAAGTGTCAAGCAGCATCAAGAACACCTTATACTACAGTGGCATGACTAAATTAATAATTATTAATGAATATAACAATATGCTTACACACGTGAGTCAAAGCATCATTTCAAGAGTTAATTCTTGGTATGTTAAGGTAAAAGAAAAAGAGGGAAGTGGAAAGAGGAAAACAAATATAATTACAACAGCTTGTTTTCTCGCTATTAACTATGTGACACTTGGGGTAAGAAGGCCCTTTGTTTTCTTATCTKCTGAGCCATGCTCAGGCATTCAGGCTTGGTATAATCCACCCAAGCCACTGTTAGAATTTAACCATCTGGGACCTTCTTATGGGTTCAGGCACTGCAGGAAATGTCTCTGACAAACCACTACATCCAGGGTAGCTGTGCCCACTCATTTGGGCCATCACAGACATTAATAACAGCACAGCATTCAGCCACCAGTGTCACAGTGGAACACTTCACCACCTTTTTGCAATTCACCATCTTCACAAGGGCATGGCTGCTATCCAAAAAAAACTTGGTCTATTCCAATAACAAAAGGTTTTAAGTCTCCAATGGATACTTCAAAAGTGTTCCCCAGCTCATCTAAACAGGCTGCAGTCCAATGTCCCTTTGGTCCCAACCTCCTATTTCACMCAAGAACCTGAAAAATAGGCAACTTGCTGTAAGCATTAAAACACTAAAAGCTGCAGGGATTACTAATASAAAGATACTTCTGTTTACTACATTACGATTTTTTTCTGCTTAAAAATTTTATTTTATTCTGTAAAAAATTCATGATACAAGATACTACCCAGAAACCAGAAAACTTAATAAAAGCACACAGAAAATGTATTAGCATACTCAGATGTGAATTATAGCACAGGTAATTTGATCCCTCCTAAGCACAAGTATGATCTGAGGAAAGAGACAAACTCATGTATCAGTTATATCAGTTATAATTATACAAGAAACATTTCAAGATTGAACTAACACAAGGGAAACATAGTTTTTTCCTTGCAAAATGCTTCACACAGATGTACACCATAGCAAAGCAAACTCAAGATACCAGATCATGCACACATGGGTAGGAATTACAGGAAATCTCCTATAAACATTTAGAACATAAACAAAAAAGAAAAAAAAAAACCTCTGCATGAAACAAAGATCCAAATTAATTACTAAACACTCATTTTTAAGTATAAATATTTTTCTGTTGTGCCAGAGGAATAAAACATGGTTCCTCTCTTGCCATCCACACACAACTTCTTGTAATTACATAGAATTACCTTTATGAAAGGCATCCAATTCATTAAAATTTTATCCAAAACATGTCACATAAATTATAAATAAAATATATATAAATAAATATAAATATATAAATAAAATATATATTTATAAATATATGAATATTTCAGTGTGGCAGAAAATTGCAGTGATTTCTCATCAACCTTCCTCCATCCCACATGGGCCAGAAAATTGTACTAAACAGTCTCTACTTCAAACCTGTAACTTCAGGCTGAGTGACAGCATAACTTTCAGAAGCAAGGAGCAGGACCTTGATTTAACACAAATTATGGGAAATCCATCACTGCCTCTCTGCAACTCCTTTGCCATGAAGTTAAAAAAGAACTGAAACACAGCTCATTTATGCAGCCAACTCTGCACCAACAAGCACTGATCATGCAAGAGGATTTGGACCACAGTGAGGAGGAAAAAGAGATGCATTAGAGATTCCACATTGATTCCCAGACATTTTGAACATCAGACATCTACAAAATTTAGGTTCTTGGCTCCTCTGACTGGCAATGAGCTCTGTCACAGCAGGAAGCCCCAACAAAATAAATGCTTTAAGACTTTATGGAGCAAAACTGAAGCAGCCTGAAGACTGCTGCATGGCAGAATGGTCTACTAAGAAATCCAGCCCAGCCCACTAAAACATACATCATATAATCCTATTCATAACGATGGATATCTGGCTATTATTTAAATGAGGTCAAGTTGGGTTACCTTGGCTTTTGGGGTTTTTTTTTAACTTCACTGACCATGACAGACAATTTGAGATGTATACTTGTTCCTCATTGAGCCTCATTTCAGGGCACTTCTCACTACTGCCTTAAAAATAATTCATGCTTCAAAGGGAAAAATGTATTTTGTTGGCTCAGAGCAGTATTGTCACGATGGCTGCTCGATTGTTCCCTTGACGTAGACAGACTAAGTAGGAGGTTTTATCATTATTCAAGCAGATGGCTTATTAGACAAGACACCAACAATTTCAGTAGATTCAAACACAGAAACTTGGTTTCAAGGCTAAAATATCAAAATKAATCCACTGCTGAGGAGGCCTCTACGTTACCAAATAGGCATCTTGACAGATACCTTTAGAATTACCACCTCTACAGTGTAATGATTTAACAAAAGTATTCTTATTTTTCCTTCCTCACAGAAAAAACTGAAATAAATGAAACAGCCCCTGAGGTTTCTCTGTATCTTCACAGGTTGTACATAAATAAAGCTGTAGTGTTTTGTACTTCCATATTTGTAACCCTTGCCTGAASAGCAGTAATTTTGAGGAAGTCACAAGTTTTTGTTTTTTCTGCACTCCTGATCTTTTTGATTCTGGGCAACTRCCATCTTCTAAAAGACAGAATTAAATGTAAATTAAGAGAGTTAAGTGTAAATACTAAAGAATAGAACAACAACAACAAAAAAAAAATCCCTAGAAAGTAGGTTTAACACCTCAACCTAAAATAGCCAGAATGAATTCCTGTCTCCAGAACTATTCCTACAAAGGTGAGCCAAATGTATGTGTATCTGTGTTTAAAGTCTTTATAGTGTCTCCACATACTCGAGATTCTGACCTGTGAGCTGATAGACTCAAAAAGGGCAAAATCACTACAGCTACAAAGAATCCTCCACCATCAGATTCCACAGATGCTTCCAATAAAACAATYCTAAGCAGCCTCATATTCAAAGCAGTTACCCATTTTTATGACTTGAAACACAGTAACAACTTTAAAATTCATACATGAGGCATGTCCATTCACTCTGAATGCACTTAACTTCTCAATCTCTAAGTAATTAAGTGACAGAGAAAATTAAGGAGGTGTAGTGGTTACCCTTTTTCATTCTTGGAAACAGCAGTTTCCTGGGATGGAATAAATACCTGACCTGCTGTGTGCAGTTGTTGAAAGATGGTCCTAAATAAAGATTTACATGCTGGCTGTAAAGAGGGACCTAGAATAGTATCAGAACTGAGATCAAGACACTTAAAATCTGGAGATTCAGATCAACCTTCTCCTGAAGGCATTTTTGATAGTAATCAATAGGAGGTATACAATGGCACTGCTCAGTCATACTATTCCACAGTTTCACTGTTGTAATTTTTTCCTTTTCCCCTCAGGAAAGTCATCTGCATTTGTAATTAATTTCTAACATAAACTCTACCGTCTTAAATATGTGCTTAGGAATTAAACAGTTATTAATTAATAATGAGTTATACTTACTAGGTAATATTAACCTACCAAATTTATTTTTTCTTCTCAGATATTTGTAGGCTGATATAAGCCATATTACCCTATGCCAGTGGCATATAATACATTAACAGTTTAGAGATGAAATTCCTATGTGATCTAGAAACTCCCACTAACTTATGTTCAAAAAAAGAAAAGTTTACTCAATGTGCATGCTAGGTATTCAATCTATTCTAGGAAAATGAGAGATGACCTTCACTTTAGTAGCAACTGGCTTCCACTGTCCAGCTATGCATACAAAGGCATTCTGTGTTTGCTTTGATGGCCTGCACATGCCAGGGCTTGATGYCATTGATCCACTGACATTGCTGTGTTCTCACACAAAAACTTTATTAGCATAACAGAAGATCTGAAAGTGTGCTATCCCACTTTCTAAATATCTTCCCCATCTGCTGCTGGGTGACATATGTAGATCTCCTTCCCTTGCCTATTTGCTACAACACCACAGAATTCCATGGGAAGGCTTGGGTCGCATCTGTCTTGGGAGCAAGGCTATTGTTTGTGAGATAATTACTCTGTCCTTGTTGACTTGCAGCAATAATTGAGAACAAAATCACCTAATAAGCCAAGTTACCTAGTAATATAGCACATTATAACAACAATGATTGCATATAAACTTTGAACCCCCTTTAGTGCCAATTAATTTCAAGAGCATTAGCACCAACAGTAAACCAATACGAAGCAGTTTAACTAATTAAAGCTTACTATGTAATAGGCTTGTAGCTTCAATTATCATTTTTCATGTTAGTCATGTGAAACTGTAATGATACGTACCAGCTGGAAAACATGTGCCTAGTCCCACAGCAACAGGTAAATGGAGCAGTTTTTGAAACTATGTCATGCACTTTCCTAGGAAAAGTGCTAACTAAGCCTTATCAACAGAGACAAACAGCAGATGGCAACAAATGTGCCAAGAGACATTTCATCCTCCAGGAAGAGTTCAACACAAGGCATCAGCAAAAAAAGGAGCAGAGCTGGAATCACAACTCCCACAGATCCTAGCCAGCTGCTCTCTTCTGTAGGAAAAGGAATGAAGAGAAAAAACCCCAAACACAAAATCAAAACCCAAACCTAGTTAAGCAGTGATTCTCACCCTAATGTACAGATTTTGTGTGTAATCCATCTACATTTCTTTCCCAGAGAGTTCAGTATCAGATGCAGCTCAGCAAAGCAGCTGAAGCCCTTTTCCCCACAAGAAGCTTCCTTCTCAACCCAGTGAACAAGAATTTGTTTAAATCCTACACTGACCCTCTCTCTTTATTGGCTTAAAGAGTTCAATAAATTTTCACTATTTTAATTGTGTGTACAGAAGAGGACTAATTATCCAATCTTTTTTGCCTTCTTGCACACTTTTGGACTTCATGAAATGAGTCCTTAAATATTAAGTTGGCTGTACTTTTGTCCTTTAGTGTGATGCAGCACTTCTCTTTAACATTTCTGAGCATCCAGTGTTTCCAGGTTATTTTTGTGACTTGAAGATCCATAGCCATCTTCTCTAGGTAATTTTATTTTATTCCTGACATTTAACTTCCTGACACACTGACTGAACTAAGCACTGAGGTAAAATTAATTTTCATGTTTTCATGTTCACATTTTAACTTCTARACACTGCAGTTATCAGAGAAGCATCTAGCATTTTTGGAAAATTAATCTCCTCTTGAACTATCCTATCAACAATTCCACTTCTCCCTTTGTTTCATCCCTACCCACAACAAAGCACACACCAAGAAGCACAATCACGTACTGGTTTGGGAAGGAAACATGAAAAACAGGRAAAAGGAAAACAGAAATAAAAYAACAAAAAGAAAAGCAACTAYTTGTCATGTAAGTAGCATGAGCAGAAAAYAGATTTTCTTYTTTTTTTCCCAAACACTAAGTACAGCCAACTTAATRTTTAAGGACTCATGSCCATTTCATTTAAAAGGAAATTAAAAGCAAAACACGCTAAGGAGTTTTTTCATTATGGGTATGCACACTGGCTTGGGTTTCCAACATTCACTGTAACAGCTCAGAAACCTCAAACAGCACGAATTCTTCCTTCCAGGGAACAAGTATAACTGGTTTCTTTATGGTGAATAACTGTAGTCCTAAAACAACTATTATCCATGGTAAAAATACCAAAAATTAAAGACAAAATCCAACAACTTTATGTTATGCAAAGCATAACAAAGCATGCAAAAAGCTGTCAGGTTTTTTTTTTAAGTTAAGAAAAACTTATTGAGCCATAACAAAACCATTAATAACACCTGCTTCCAACACTGCCTATCCAAAGAGATTAAATGGTGAAAGGAGCATCTTGTTTAAATAAAATTGAAAAAAAAAAACCTTTATGCTCAGGAACCACACAGCAAATCTGTGATGGTCTACATACAACACAAACTATTAATAAACTACTAAGCACAGTTCCTCCCAGAGAGAAGGGCTGACAGACAGTCACAGAACAGMCTTTCCTTAAGTTAAGATGGAAAAGGCCAGGGACAAATACTAAGTCAGTCCTGATACTTGATAATTGTGATAATCTACTGCCACACATGCCTCACATGCTCTTCAAAGCAAAGAGGAGTTGCTTGGCTTAGCAGGGAGGTTATCCCCTATTATGCAGAGCAGCTGAGCCAAAAGCTACCCAGTGCTGTATGGAATAACAGAAGGATCATTTCTGGAATAGTCAAATAAATGCCACTTCATACTGCTTTACCATCAGATCTCCTCTGGAAGACTTATTTCTTTTTCCATTTTTTTTTTTTAAAGGGGAGAAAAGTAAAGCTAGATCTATGTGGGGAAGGAAATAGGTGACTTTAAATATGTTAATAGACCTCAGACAACAAAAATTTATTCCTAGAGTGAAAATTAATAAAAAGGAAATGGGACAGCTGCACAGTCCAAAATTGGCACTGATTTTCAGAGAAGGAACAGGATCCCTTAAACTCTTACTAAATGGCTCAGGAATCCTTGGCAAAAAATCAAACAGTTTCTTAAAAAAAAAATGGCTGTAATTTAACACAGTATTTATAACAGAACGAAGTGACACAAGCTTACACTCCGGGCTGAAAACTGAGACACACAAACAAAAGGCACAGTTAATTAATCTTTCCTTGGACAGCATGTCAGAAGCTCCTCCTGAAAAAAAAAATCCGGGCTGAAAACTGAGACACACAAACAAAAGGCACAGTTAATTAATCTTTCCTTGGACAGCATGTCAGAAGCTCCTCCTGAAAAAAAAAAACCAAAACTATCTGTTTGCTCATGTAAGAAAGATGAGAAAGTTTTATAATKATTTTCTCTAAGTTCAAGATCTACTATCAAAATATGGGATAGCAAAAGGTCAGCACAATAAAGGAGGGTGGGAGGGAAGGTGATTTTTTATTTGAATGGAATAAAAAAATAATTTCTGTGGTTATCTTCCACTGAGGCCTAAGAGCAATCAACCATTATAAATGCCATTAGCTCCCTAAAAAATGCAACTATCTCTGGGCTGTGGAAGGAACCACTTTCATTAAGAAATTACTAGGAAGTAAAAGGAAATCATCTGTCCTGCACCCCATCAAGCATAAATTCCAAATATTCTAAGACCAGCTGAAAAGGTAGCATGCAAACTCAGAGGAAAATTTCATGTGTGTCAGCTTTTCCTTAAWTTTTTTAGAATCAGTGGGAAGTTTCTCACTGTAGGAGTATCAGAGCTAATTCAATTTATACATATACATATGTTAGCATAATACACTTTTAAAAAGTGGCAGCTTTCATAATCTACCCTTGATTCAGCAAGACATTTTTATTCCAGGATGAAGTGTTTCAGTTCCCTAAATTCAGCCCAATCTTGTTACAAGTCAGAAGTATTGTTCTGTGATTTACATAAAAGCATTTCCACTGAACTAAGCAGCAAATGACAGATTGGGTAAATGGGTTCCAGATAACATTTAAATAGCTGTGCTAATTACACCACACAGAGATAGGAACATGATCCCTTACTCAAATCCTCAGAGTAACCATCCAGAACACTGAACAGAAGAGAAAAAAAAAAAAATAATAGTGCAAGTCATAAGACAGCATGTAACAGAATTTTTAAAAACCCAAACATTCTGCATAAAGGAGGTAATCTCAAYTAATTAGATGCCATAATGATCTTCTCACAATCTGTTAGGAGAGAGTAGTAGCTAATAACTTCACAGATTTCCTCCAATCCTTTCACCAGGAAGGAATAGCAGTTTCTAAATCATTACTGCTCTGTCATCCTGGACCACTGCCAAGAATGTAGAACTTCAGGACACCTGTCAATTAACACATTCCTACTGCAGACAGGCTCATCTTCCAGAGCTATTCAAAATTAGAGATCACAAAAAAGCAGTCAGATAAAAAAACACAGCAAAAATGAAAATTAGAAGGGACTTCTTGAAGGACAACAGCCTTCAACAGCMACAATTATCAAGAGTTGTGTCTCTGCTGAAGTAACCAAATCATACTTTGGAAGATGATGTTAACAGAACTTTTTCCTGTGGTACAGAGTAGTACACACAAAAATGATGGCCACCTGATGGACAATTGTGTATAAGAATCAGATCTAAAGCTCACCTCTAATCAAAGCTTTCTGCAGGGATTCTCAGTTTAAGTATGGGCTTCTCATTGATTTTCCTTTATCCCCAGGATGGCTACTTCTAACTTGAAGTTGAAAAATATGAAGCTATGCATGGAACCAAGAAAGCCAGGCACAATACAGATTAAAACATCAGTGTAGAGGTGCAATTAAAATTTAAAGAAACCAAAATATTTCTGAGCAAACAGAAAAATGGTATTTACCTAAGTTCAAAGATAATAAGAGATGGGGAGGAAAGGGGAGAAACTAAGGCAGTTACATAAAAACCAAACATCAGCTGTCACTGACTTAAATCTGGTTTGTTCAAAAATCAAAGGGTACAACCAAGTTTGAGATTCAACAGGTAAAATTCCAACCAGAGCAAAACCAGGCAGAAGGCTGAAAAATACTGGAGACATTCCTATGGTTTTATGTCAGTCTTCCACCTGCTAATTGCAAATTACTGCACAAAGCTTGTGACAATTTAATATTCCAGAAAAAATTAAAAGCATCAAGGAAGAAAACTCAAATTCACACTGAAGACATTTTTTGCACTAAAGTCAGAGAAAACAGGAAAGAAATTATTAGTTTGAAAACTGTGGTATTGCCTAATAAAATGACACTGCACACAAACGAAGTCAGAGAATCAAACTAAGGGCAAAGCAGCCCATGTGTAGAGCTGGCTGCCCTTCCATCCAGCAACTGTTCTGAAAATTCACTTTCCTTGGATTAAAAAACAAAAAAAAAAGTGTTTGTACCTCTATCCTTACCCAGTGGTTTCAAGAAATATGAMCCTGAACATCATCAAAGCAGATTATTACATTGTTCTGCTCTTCTGGTAACTTCCAATAGTTTAAACATGCCAATTTGTGCTCTGTTTTATGATCAAGGCAAATAATTAGAAAGAAAGCATTAACACATTTTACTTATTTATTTTTTTAAAGGTTCATCAACAATCACTATCCAAATTTTAAAAGTTTCTCCAGTCTCATTTAACTATACCAATATTAGGGACCAAACCCTGCAGAAAGGYTCAAATGATGTCCTGTCATTCCACATTTTTAATGAGCACTGCTTGATAAGCAAATTATTTCAGTGTCACAAGTGGGAGCCACTTCCCATCCCCAACAATCTAAAAAACTATTTCTTGATCTTTCTAAAGGCTGCCAGTTCAAAATGTATGAAAACATAGGAAGATTAACAGGAAAGGTAAATGGATATTTAATTTTWWAATTTTTTTTTAACCAATACAAGTATTGAAATTGGATTTTATGGGGCAACTATTTCTAGTGTTTCCAATCAGCAAACATGAGTATCAAATTGTAAAGCAGATATCAACATATATAATTTAATCCAACTCCCTGAAACCTTACCCATATTTGATAAAAGGAAGAGCCTGAAACTAAAGACAACACAAACAGCAGCAACATCTCCTGCATTACATCATGTATAATGGCTGAAAAAAAAGCAAACAAAGCAAGCATAATGCTAATGTCTCTCAGTCACTGATCAAGCTCTAAAATTTGGGGGATTTATTTCATCCAGCTTTGACACTGCCCTCTCTCTAYTACAAAGGGAGTCAGAACTACCTTAGGTTCTATGCCCGACTTACAGATTTCCTTGCTTATGTTAAGAGATCTGCATCAGCTTGTTAAACTACATTTACTCCTCAAGAATCCTTTTTTCCATCTTTTTTCCAAGATTCTTGATGMTGCCTACCAAGATTTCTTATATCCTTAGAAGGTATTGTACCTGCAGCAGTAGAGACAGTCCATCTTTCACAGATAAATAAAGGTCTTAACAAACTCTTTCATCTGTCTCATAAATATATTTTGGTGCTGAAAATAGCATRAGCTGTTCATGCTTATCTTCTAAATTAAGCCAATGAATCTTGGCACAGGCCCAGTGGAAGGACATAACATCCAAGAGACCACACGACCTGATCTATACAGCAAAACCTGCATTTGAAGTACATCAAAAACATCTTTTTTTTAGCTCTGAAACCAAAATGGCCTGGTAAGAACAAGTAACACCACTGAAATATCATCATTCTTTTAGTTTTCTTCCCTTCAAATGACAAGTTTTCATCACTTGGATCTTGCTGACCTTGGTGATAAATCTCAGTGTTAAAGGAACTTTAATCTAAGAAGTTAAGAATCTAAGAATCTAATTAATCTAAGAATCTAAGAACTAATCTCAGAATTAAAGGAACTTCTAAACTGATGGTYATAAACCCACTTTGGTTTGAAGGAATTTTGGACATCTCAGGACTGGACCTGCCTGGTGCAAGGTCGTGGGAAGGATCTGGCTTCTTCCAGACTGTCCCCTTTAGGTTGTTGAAGATCACAATTAATCCCATTACTCTAACAATTTTTTCCAGAGGGAAGGAACCCAGCTTTCAGCTTCTCCCTATATGTCATCCCATTCTGAAACCACTACCTGAAAAGAACAGACCTAGTAAGCTCTAATGAGTTTTTATCCAAGAGAGGAAAAACCAGATCATCTGATCTTGGATGGAGCTAAAAGCTTCTAATAGAATTTGTGGTGAAAAAGTCAGCTTTTGCACAGTGGGCAACATTCCCAGGAAATATATGAAAATTTCTGATTATGAGATCAAGGTGTCATATCTTTGAAGGACAGTATGAATATTTATTTAAGTCTCGTGGGAGACAGACACTTCAGTTAGACTGTTTTTCTATCCTCTTAGRAATAGTGCTTGAAAATGAAAATTATTTTTAACTCCTATTTGAAGTATCTTTKATTTTAAAAACTTTATTACCATCTAGGTATCCAAACCAAGGGTTTCTAGAACAAGCCAACATCCAATTTAAGATAAATGCATGACGCAAATGAGTGAGGCAACAAAATCCTACAGAAAAAATTCCACAGAAGTCTCAAAACCCAAAGTATTTTTTGGCAAGCTACTAATGAACTAAGGAAATGGGTACTGCAAAGACATGCAGTGCAAACACACAAGCTGAAGAAGAGTTTTGGAGAATTAATGTGCTTGAAAACAGGACCAAATCAGGGGTGTGATGCTGCCAGAGCTCTCAGCCTTCATGGGAAAGCTCCTGTGCTACTCATCTCCCTTTTACAAGGCATCTCTAGGAGAGAGCCATGAAGGATCTCTGTTGATCCCTACAGTATTCTAGATAGGTTTAAAGGATTTCTTCAGTCATTCTGAAGCTCAAGCACGGCAAATTTTGGAAGGTGCAGGATTCATGTGGATTCCYCAATACTTTAGTGAATGCCTGAGAGTCTTTCCTGTTACCACTGGATGTGGAGAGACATTTTTACCTCTCCTCATCTTAAGCTATCAGCTCTCTACCCAGCACATACAGMTTCCAAAAGGGGACATACTGTTACGTTTCAGATACAGAGAATATTCCAGGAGTCTTGCTCTTCCCAGTCCTCTGGTTCTCAGCTTGACCACAATTCTGGTGAGAAATATCTTGTTGTTACCTAGTCAGCCTGGTTAAGATATGACACAAGCACAAAACTGCATCTTTTGGCAGGACAGAAAAAAAAATACAAGATAGGAAATCATAAGAAAAGAAATGAAAGTACAGAAGAAAGAAAACCAAAGCAAACCCCCACRTGTTATCCTATTAACAGTAACCCCACAGTTTCACAGTCAGGCTGGCCATGCCTGACCCCCCACATCTCACACTGGGCCTGCCCCCACTTTCCAACCTCCTCCTTTCCACTGCTCAGAGCATGCAGTGAGTCACTGAGCCATTGATCCAACTGAAATCAATTTGGTTTTCCTCTGGAGTTAGTTTTCAGCTCGGATCACCAGGCTGATCCAGCTCACCATGGGGCCATGCAATTGTTACAACCCATCCACAGAAAGCAGCAGTCAGGAAGTGAGAGGCACCACACCTCTTGTAATAGCACAATCTTAAAATAAGCAGTAAAAAAAACAAGAAAAAGTCTCTCTATTCATCTGACTTGCTGTACAATCAATCTGAATCTGATCAATCTTCCTAAACATTTCTCAGTGAACACCCATTAAATAAAACCTTTCTGTCCAGAGGAAAAAAGAATACCAACATGCCAKCCAAAAKAAAAGAAAATAAAATACATTTTTTTTCCCTTCTCACCCAAAATATTCTGGCCATTCTTCTTGGATGAAATGTTTCATTTCATCTCCTTGGAGATGCAAAAGTCTGTATAAGACCAGATGTCATCTCCTGCACTTGACTATCAATAATAATATTTCAACAAATGTTAAGATGCTCCATAATTTTTCTACTATTTGGTACTCAGTTCACAATTCCAGATTGTACGCAGCCTCTCCTTGTCTACTTTAACTCATTTTGGATATCAGCATGCAGAGTAACATACAAAGCTCTTTCACAGGCTCACAATTGCACACTTAACGATAAATTTAACAACAGTGGCAAATGGTTTAACCCCAACAGTTCCCATTTAGGGACAATGAAGCTTTTAGGGACATTTAGCACTATTTCTCACAAGATTTCGATTTGCTATTTTTGTATTTAAAAACGATTAGAAGCTCTTTGCCTAGCCTTTCACCATCAAGTTCCATGTCTTCCAAAATTGTTAAACTGACGTTGCATTCCCAGTTTAAATATAGATGGCATGCTTATAATGACACATTAGGAGGTTCCTTTCCCTCTTTTAGCAATCCCCTTTCTCCCACAATTCAACCTGGAAGAAAACAGGAGTCTATCAATTGCCCCGTGCACATGACAACTCTTGTAGACTTTATAACCAATGCTTCAGGTGCAATTAACAGAAAGCAGCTGATGATCATTTTCCCTGGATGAGCAAGGCTTTAAAAAAAAAATTTAAGAAAAAAGAAATACCTGGATTTCTTTACAGATCATAATTACAGCAGACAGCCATTAACCTGCTTACCTACCCTTAATTTTTTTTAAATGAGCTCATCTTTCTCCACTTCATTTTTCTCCTCCCTCATCCATTCTTCTCCCAGACTGCAGCAATAACATGCTTTGATTCTTTCCCTTTGACTGCCAAGGCCTTAAACTAATTATTAATTGAGAATGTATCTAAAGGATCTGAATGAGAAAGTTGGAATTCACCCAATTGCCTCTAACCTCCTTTTATTTTGCATATTTGAACACTAGGTCTACCTGGTAGCACTGCTGAAAACAGCAAATGTGCTGTTTTCCTTTGAAAGGCAAAGTTTGCTAGGGCAAAAATATGCAAACAATAAAAAAAAAATGGGAAAAAAAAAGCAAGCACCTTGGAAAAGGCCTCAGTTTTGAGTGAAAGCCATTAGCAAGCAAACTGTCTACCACTCTTAATTCTCTCAACAACTTTTCTGTCCTGTAGGAGAATCCTGCATTTAGGAAAGCAGACAACTGACACTTCATCAAAAGCTTGTCCTTTAGCAAGGCCAGAACAGCATGACCTGACACTGCCTGCTGGTGCAGAGCTGGCTGCTTCTACAGCTCCGACTCATCTTGTTTCCAGTTGTTAAATTACATTAAAGGACAGCTAAAAATATATTCAATATTTTCCTATTACTTTTCCATGCAAGCAACTGCTATAGTTACAACAAGAGCAATGTCCAGGGAAACTCTGAGTAACGTGGGGGGGGTGGAGGGGAAAGTCCACGAATTCCCTTTAACACATTCCTGATCAATAATGCAACATTTGGATTGCAAATGGAGAAAGAATTTTATTTTTATTTCGCTGAACTTATGCATTTCTTATGGTCAAAACAGGAAAATATTTACATTTGCCAAAATGATCAAACAGATCTGAACTATAGTTTTAACTCACTTCCACCCTAAATTTTTGCCTTWCTTTTCCCTCCAAAACACTGAGTGACACACTATAAACTAAACTCTGACAAATTCACACTGATATGCCCCCGCTAAAAATTACCCACAAATGAAAAACAAGGAAAACTCGCTCGAAAAACCCGATAATCAACGTTTAAGCACTTTGAKAAAAATGAGTTTTAATTGATTTAAAGGATCTCAAGGTCTCTATCGCCATCTAGCGGAAAGTGGCCGCCTTTACCACGCTGTCCCCTTAACGCGGTCCCTGGAAGGACAGACAGCAAAAGATGCTGGAATCAGCTTTCCTACATTTCTATTCCGTGTTTGAAGGAAAATAAACATCAAGCACCGSTATCTCACTAAGGCTGAGCAAAGAGAATTGAGCTTTTATGGATTACACTCACAGAACCACAGAATGGTTTGGGTGGGAAGGGACCTTAAAGATGATCTAATTCTACGATCTGGCATTCCATGAATGTCCTTCCCACATCGTATTTAACACTTCTGTCATCAAAATGAAGTAAACACGTCAAGTTCTACATTAATATAGTTCACAAGTTCACTAACACAGTCACACACCCAAGTTTTTTAAATGGCCGCGTGTAATTACAAGAATTTTTAGTCACCATTGGCAGCACCACTATTTTCAGGGCACCAGCATCTCCAAAATACAAAAAGAAGTTAGGAGTCAAAGAGAGGTGGTACTCAGCACTTGGCATCARGCACTTCAATCTTCCCACAGCTTCAGTGGAAAGGTTGTCAGTCACACAGTTGAAAAGCATCAATTTACAGGACTCATCAAAACTCATTCTCAGTTACATTAAAACTTAATGCTAGGATGAGCTTTAACAACTTCAACATGAAATACATATTTCCCACTCTCAATTATTCTGCTAAGACTTACAATTGAACTGTAATTGTGTTAGTGCAAATATTAAGTTCAGTTTTCATCCCACACAGTATTTTTCCCACTTAAACTTCCACAAGCCTATCTGCATTTACTCAGGTGCCCTTGACAACAAAAAAAAAAAAAAAAAAAAAAAAGGTATTAATTGCAGATCATCAGAAAAGGCCACTTAAATTTAAATCATAATTTTTCCACAATAGTTACTTTTTAATTAGCCTTTTCCCATAGAGAACCCAAATCTCTGGATACTTAACGTTTACCTCTTTTATATTAGAACTAAGTGGTAAGAGGAAAACTGAATAGAAAGACTAATATAAAATTTTAAAGTAATGTTTTTCCACTATTTTCTTTCAAATAAAAAGAGAAAACAAAAAAAAATAACAACAGAAAACTAAGGTATCCTCGTGTCATCTTCTATGGCAAAAACTCAAATGTGTGCAAAGGCTTGGCAAAGGCTTCTATCATCACTGGAAAGGATTTATGTCTTAAATTCTAACCAAAAATCAACTATGTAAAAGAAACCATCTCTAATTACTCCCTAACACATTCTGCAGCACCTATTTAAGATTCGTTACAAAAAAAATGAGAATAAACCCTGTGTGTGAACAAAAAGTATTTCCCCATCTTAACAGAAGCCAAAAGCTTAAGTATCCACTGAATACCAAGTTTGTGGCAGGTGCTCCACGGGACAAATGGAGATCATTTAAAAAAAAAAACAAAAAAAACCAAAACAGAAAAGTGGAATTCATTATTTTTCAAATACCAGTAGAAAATACAAAGCAATGATATTCAGCCTCATTGACAAGTATGCCCAAATCTGACAACAACAAACATAACACCTTATTAAAAGAAACATCAACTTCTGAATTCAAATGGCTGCATGGCATGTTTGCAGTTACCAAACTAGGAAATTATTTCTGAGTTAAACAGATGTGTAAGGTTAAACATAAMTGGTTACATGAATTGGGAAGAGTGTGGGGTTCTCTCAAGAGAACTGTTCAGACAGGAAGATTATCAAAAACAACTATGTGTTACCAGAAATAAAACACCTCCATGCAACTGAATTGGGGATTGTAAATTGAGTGTGCCCTCACATCACAGGGAGGATGTGCCTGTCAACAGGGATGTGACCTCATCCATCCTCCTGATCAACTAAAAGTCTGACCAGGCATCCTGACACAACTGTTCCTGGCACCTCTGCAGAATCCTGCTTGGTATGACCTTCTATAAGGAACTAATATGGAGGATCATTATGTTTAAAACAACATATATTAGTGGTATGTTTTGGATCATTAAAAATTATCTTCCCCACGGGGACAAAACTGATGTGGTCTGCATCAAGCTACCATCCTAATCAATAGCAAGAGCAATTTTGCCTATAAAATCATGTGCAACTCAAAGTAAAATCTGAGGCTAATGAGAAACTTCATTTTAAGGAACAATTTCTGAAAATAATATAATATTTATTATAATATTATTATAATCTATTGGCTCCATGATTAATTAGCCCTGTCACAAACTGTAGGGTTTCAGGAACTCCCCATACCAGGGCACCTGACAGTCTGGCTAAAAGCAAGCTCATCCAAAGCATACCACCAAATCAAAGATTAACCCATCGAGCAGAACTGGAAATCCATGGAAAATGTGAAAGCAGCCTCAATTTGTTTTTTTTTAACACAGTCTGCCCCATTGAAACCAAAGAGCTCCACAGTATAAGAAAGAAAAACTTAAGGGTTCTGAAACCAAAAGCAGGTTCAAGAACAAAACCCTTCTCCTATCCAATGACAAAAAGGATGTGGGTTAAATTCAGTGTTTTTACATGTGTGTATAACCTGTTTAATGACTTACCTCTCTCCCCTTGTGTGTCACCAAAGCAGCCAAAGGCTTGGCATAGAATCTGCTGTAGGAAAATCCCAGGCAGCCATACATGCTGTTAGCAGTGAGTTTCAAAGCTTTCTGTCTGATATCATACTGAAAAGAGACACAACCAGCAAAAAATGATCCAACCACAGCCATCAGAGAACAGAACTTAATGCTCACAATTACATTCACATCTTTTTTATACAGTCTGCAGCAGTGATGGGCTACAAATAAAGCACATTACAATCACTGCTCACTACTAATCATCCCTATTCTACAAGGCTGATCAGGGCACTTAAGGGGAACAGGAGGAAAAAATCAAAGGAGTTCTGTAAAACACACCTGTAAATAGAGGTCAGGATTTAAATCTGGCTGTTTCATTAACTGCTTAACTTGGCGTCTTCTCTCCACCAGCTTCCTGATTTCTTTAGGCAAAATTCCCATTTCCAGAGATGGGTCAGGAAGCTCTGGAATTTCTTCCTCTTCCTCGACCTGTCAAATGATCACCACTGCTTATCATTTTATTGCTTGAAGATTAGATTTTAATGCATTAAGTGAAAAGCTCGGGGGAGAAAAAGCCAAAACCACACAGTTTGTGCCAATTCTGGAGCACCTAAAGCATAGTTGAGAACAAGCATGAGAGGTTTTTTTTTCAGTGTTTAACTGTATTACTTTGCCCCTGCTGGGGGATAGAGCCTAATTCTGTTTCACTGTGGGAGAAACACAAAGAAGGCATGGACCAGTGGCAGGAGGAGTTTTATTTTTATTGGAGAGTGTGTGTGTATTATATATTTATGTACATACATATATATCAATCCAGATAAACAACACACACACATTCTCACTTTTGGGTGTATATAGATAGATACAAAAACATTAAGAAAAGTACACACACAGCAATTCTTGCCRTGCTGAAAAATCTTTTTTATCATTTTTTATCATCATGTAAATACTTTTGGTGTCAGACCTGTCAAAAAGAGCACATGCTCTGTGGAACTGGTACTTTGAATCACACAACTGACAAACATGAAATCAATCACAGCAATGAAACAAAAGCTCCAACTCCTGATTTCTGCAAGACAACATAGCAGAAAGCACTATGCTACATTCTTCTTAGCACGACTGAAGAAATGGTTGATCAGAAAAAATGGAAAGAYATTTCAAGCACCATGAAAGTGATASAAATGTAMAAAGGAAGGGCAATAGAGACACTGTGAGGTTGGTGATTTCAGTAAAACAGTCTGGGGAGAACAGTAACAAGAAATTACACCAAAGCCTGATTAAACATCATGCAGCAAAAGAGATCAAAATGAGCTGCTTCAGGTTGAAGCAAGCAGGGAAAATCCAAAGACAGTTTGGAGGAAACTTACTGACAAAACTTCACAAATTTGTCTCTTCATTTCTGCTATAGTGTTGATATTTCAGTTATTACAGGACTAAYTTATTCCAACCTGTGAGCTGATACCAGTTAAAAATTTAAATCCTCTGTTTTAACCTTTAGATCTGACCAGCTCARTGCTTCAGTTCATAACACAGCTCCACCAACAAGTGTTGCAGCACAGCTGAGGAAATGAGAATCTCCAGCCATAGATAA
Organism: Malurus melanocephalus; assembly: GCF_030028575.1. NCBI lineage: Eukaryota > Metazoa > Chordata > Aves > Passeriformes > Maluridae > Malurus > Malurus melanocephalus. The sequence continues at coordinate 352,074 of NW_026623482.1, read as the reverse complement.
GCAGAGCCAACACAGATACTTAGAAAACARCTCCTGGAACTGTACCTTCAGGAGSWTTTTCASTTGTGTTTAATACAGTTTGAACAGCATGAATTTTTGTGAAGATTGTCCCACAGTCACAATATCACTCTCCCAACAGACATGAATAGTTTTCCTGATGTCTAATAAGGCTGCAGCTCACAATTGTATTCTTTCCTGTAGAAAGCATGAGACTTTTTGCCTACCTCCTTCARGAATATTTGCATGAATTCTGCAGCAATTTAACCTCAGGAAGCCTTCAAGTTAGGACTAAACTCGTTAAGGGGCTCAGAAATTGCTAGGGAGGCTCAGTGGCTGAAAAGGGCCACAGTAACAAATCTTGTTTCATGAGGATACCAAGATTAGATGGGAGAGAACTTATGAGATTCTGCAAGAGTATTATGGAAAGAAAGGCAACATACACAAAATATTCAAAAAAGTCCCAACCCCAAACTTAGTGTGATACATCTTTAAACAAGAATCACTTTCTGTGTGTGCGGTGGGGACGAGAAAAATTAAACAGTGGAAAAGAACAGTTTCTTAACACTCTGAAGTTAAGAGAGTGTAACTTAACCCACAAGCTAAAGCACACAAACCTCTGCCCTGTTCTGTGCTTCTGATGACAGTCGCTGCACTGTGGTGAAGCAGATGTTGAACTCCTGAATAATCGATGGGTACAAGCTGTTGAAGTCGAGAAGCAAAATAAACTTGTCATAAAAACCTAAAACAGAGTTTAAAACAGAAGTCATAATTACTCAAGTCTCCCAAAGGACTTCATACAGATCTGTAATTAAAATTTAAGTGACAGTAATACATTGTACTACGTTTCTATAAACTAAATCCCCTAAATCCCYACTGCCCTTTACAGAAAGCTGTCAGAAGTGGAACGATCCAACTCCATTAACTCACCAGAGTTGAACAGATACCTTCTGTGTTACTATAGGACACTTGTACAGTTTTCTCCACAAAGAGGAGAAACTGAAAGAAAACTTACGTGTCCATTAGAGGATTATRCATAGATACACAGTGCTAATTCCTCAAAAGAAGCATTTCCAYAATCAACACATCCCTCACAACCACAACACCAAACTCCCACCAACAGATTCTCCCCTGCAATCTCTCTGCATTAATATAACCTACCTGTSTCTAATTTCATAGAAGAAAGAAAATTGCCACATCTTACCGACTTTGGGATCCAAGACTAAGCCCCCAGCATATGCTGCTTTCTTTTTCCCTATCTTTGATTTATTCTGATCTTCAAAATCTTCATCTTCATCCACCTACATTTGGTATTTAAAAAAGTCATTATCTAGTCTCTAAGATTTCTGTGATATTAGAGGAGTTATTTTTGGCAAGTCAAATATAAATTTGGGAGCCAGTGCAGAATTCCTTTTAAAATAGATGCAAAATATGGTGTTTTCATCATGATTCTTACTAAAGCTCTCTACATGTCAAAACAGCATTCAAACCAACTCTGATAGGAAAAAAMCTGCTAACAAGAGATTACAAAGACCTTAAAGTATTGTCACAATTCAACATGGCRCTAGAATGCCTTTTCCAGCTGGCTGTAAAAGTCCACACTAAGCAAAAAATCAACTCATGACCCAGAAGTGGTAACATTGCCCAATTAAAATATTGGGTTTGGAAACAGATGGCTGGACTTGAATAAAACAAATAAAAATATTATTACTGACTTAAAGAATATTATGCTATTTGTTATGTTATAATAAGAATTTTTTCTCCCAATTGTTCAATTCTATTTWAAATCATTTAGAATTCCAGCACAAAAAATGATGTAAAAATATAATTCAACAGAACTTACTACTTTYAAGTTTGCTGTTGAACTTACTTAAAAAGCAAAATGCAGTGAAATATAAATACTTTCTCAAATTTTAAAGTGTTCACTAACATACACTGGGATATTTCTGTAAATATTATTTACACCAGTATTACAYAAGAGATTTTTTTAATACCTTTGGATATTCCACCCATATAACAAATTATACTTGAAACACTGAAGGTAYCAAAATAATTGTAAGYWTRTCTATTARACAYCATAGATTATCTTCTTTACTGTTTYCCTACACAGACAAGTGCTTAGCATATTTTAATTTTAAACTRATAGACCAACTGAGTTTTTACAGCTTTGTGACACAATGCAAAAGCTGTTACACAGTCCCACTCTCATTATGAATTCCACACCCAAAAATATATTTTAATTAAGCATATGCTATACCATTAAATTATACCTAAGTTATGTTTGGAGTTCTTTGCCCTCCCACAGAATAGTAACATGCAAAAGACAAAGGAATGCTTTTTTTTCCTTTTTTAATAAAAATTCTTGGAAAGAGAAAAACTCGACCCACCAGCTTCTGTGGAGGCTTTTTGAAAATTTGCTTGTCTGGCACAATATAATCCTTCTCATGAAAGGCATGAAGCAGCAGGAATTCGTTACGTTCAGATCGTCCACCCATCATTGTCCTGGACTGAGTAAAAAGAGAACTCAAAGCAAAGCACAGAAAACACTGACAGCAAAACAGACCAAGCAATGTCCTCCAACTATTTAAGTTCACCTAGCATTACTATTAGTCTGTATCATCATCATGCACAAAACTCAAACATGGTATTTTTAATCTAATTTTACATTATTACTTAGAAGATTGAACTCTCCCACTGACCACAGCAAAAAAATTACAGCATCATGCATTCTCAATCAGTGTTTAGAAATTCAATCCAGCAAATCAACTCAAACACAGAAAAAATGGAACTGTTCTGGGGGGSACAGTGGAGGGGGGTGCAAAGTAATAATAAAAATGTACCATGACATTCCCAGAGATGTTTGTTATCTGGAGAGCCAGTGGCAGAACATTCAGCTCACACATGATCTGGAGAATGAACTTGGCATCTATCCAGGTGTTTTCCAGCATGAACAGCAAGCGAGAAGAATCACTGGGAAAAGAAGGGACAAGGTAAAATCAGTCTCCTCTGTACTTTGAAGCAGTTTAGATCTATGTGCTTTATGGAACATGTGATATCTGTTAGCACAACACTGCTGAATTTTAGAGCAAGTTTTTGTAATTGAAAAACCACCCCAAAACTCAAGCTTGCATCCCGTGTTAGTGTGTCTACACCAACGCTCCCACAAATCAATTTGCTTCWCACATAAGCTGCCAGTAGCCACCATAAGTAGCTCAAAACATTACTTTATAATGTGAAGACAATATTTAACTTTTCAAATGCTAAGTCAGTACCTCCACGACAAATCAAGTAAGCAAATGTAAAACTTTATGTCAGGGAACCAGCTCCTCTGCTTTCCAGAGGATTAAAACCCCCAGTCAGCAACATACCTGTACATATTTTGAATTTCCTCTGGTAGAATTGTCACCTTCTCTGTTTTCAAAATCTGATGGACCAGTTCAGACAAATGGTAACTTTTRCAACGGATTAGTTCTTTAGCAGAAATTTCTACATCACAGATCATTCGACCRCAGGCAGCATTCCTTTCAGCAAACCCTCCTCGACCCTTCATCATAACACAAAAGGAAAGAAAACCCAAATAAAATTAAACATACMCACAGTAACAAAAAACATCTATCCACAATACATGTTTATAGGATTCAGTCAAGTCAATTGGTCACTAAGTACTCAAATACTCTATTAGATACCAGTAATACTCCAGACTTACAATTATRCCCTAAAGGAATCCATGTTTCCTTTCACTGTGTGTGGATATTMAGAAATAGACAGTTAACTCTCACTACTATTTATATCTTAACTCTTAAACTATCATGTTTGTTTTGGGTTTTTTTTTTTCCTTCAGTCATTAGAATAGCCCCAAAAAGAACCTGGGTGTGGATTTTGTCTTTCCTCCAAGGATACTTTTTGTAATAACAGCAGGRTAAAAAAAGTCACAAAACCATGCAGAAACACTCATCTTGGCCTTTAGGAATGATGGGCACAGGCCAGAACACAGTCATATTCAGCACTTCAATACTTCAAGCTTCACACATTGCCCTCAGAACAAATATGTAATARGAACTACAGAATTATCTTAGCAGCTCTCCATGGGATGATTCACCCATCAATCCAAATTGCTTTTTCTCATTTTACAGTTACAGCAGACAAAGACTGTTACAGTAAAGACTATTGCAATTAATCTGTCATTACTATCATCTAGCTAAGTAAACTAAATTAGCCTAACTTGAAAATCAGTTTATCCTGCTACTGTAATAAAAGTCATATAAACACTCWTAATTTCTGATCTGGCACCCACAAAATTCAGCATGACCAACAGTCAAAATACATCAGTGTCACATTTACAATTCCTCAGAAAAACTAATTTATTTTTAATCACATGCAACATAAAGGGCTTAAAAGATTTGAGCAATCTTATTACCCCAAGCTTTGGCATATTAGACCTCCTCAGTCGACCTATCTTGGACCAGTGAGGAACTTTGTTCAAATTAATTCTTTGAAGCAGCACTTCCARATCAAATCCATAAATATTATGACCCTTGAAGCAGAAAAACATAACAAAAAAGGTTACAACAAATGCAAATTGAAAGACTTACTTTCACACACTCAATATTCCTTTGCCCTTTGTGATTTTTTCCAACTAATTGATGGCATTATCTCTCTTGTAGAAAGCACTTTCTAAGAGAACRTTCATCAACAGTACTCATTAGTCTTAACACTAACAATGCTGCTCAGTACAATACCAAAATCAGCTCTATAAATCTGGCTCATAGCACACACAATACAGCTTCAGGCTCTGATACTAGAGATTAGAATTTAAAGTTTTGTAGAAAAAAACCCCACAACATTCTTCATAGAGCATATAAACTTAAACTAACTCCTTCTCTCTACATCTGTGAAAGTCACAATAGTGACATCAAAATACTGTAATTTTTTTTTTCATTTGACACTACAACAGGATCAGCTGTTAAATACAGGTAGGAACACCTTGCAAGCAATATTTACATATCAAAGCACTCCAGCAATATTTTAAACAGTGCTAAGTACATTGATGACACTGGCTGCAACCTCAGCTGAAAGCAAAATGCTACCCTGGGAAACATGAGTCAGTCACCACAAACTGCAGGGCCACTGCAGCAGCACCTATGTGCAGGGCAGGACAGCTCCTAAAAATGGGCAGCAGCATTTCAACAGCACTAATTAAACCAGGTGCAAATTAAAACTGCACTGACATAGCTCTGCTGTTTYCAGGATAGGGGTTCTCACACCCCTGCTGCAGTGCTTCCTCTGATTTCTTCCCACAGCCACAGGAATTTTGGGTCACAGGGCAAATATTGGATACCAGCTGCAGTGAGCTGAAAACATCAGGAACTGACTGCTCATCTCATCACATTCCCATCTGTTATTTATATTTACCTACAGAAGAATAACCAGTTGTAACCAACTTCAGACTTACAACCAACTTCAAACTGCCTTCAAAATTTTATTACGTGGCACTCAAAACTGTACATTAATTAAACACAACAAAAAAAGAACATGAGAATTATAATAAATCCTCAGCTGTCAATACAGTAGACAACATAAGAATGCTTATAACAGAACTTTTTTCAGATCCTGTGCATGTGTATAAGTTGTTATTTTGATTTACATAAACACAAATTATGTCAGCATCTGAAYAGCAAAAGAATCTTAAATATACCAAGAGTTCCCATTTGTCTAGAAAAYCATCAGAGTTTCTTTGTTGTGTTTTGTCTTTCTGAGTAAAGAAAAAAAAAACTTGTTTCAGGTATTGTGGAAATACCACCTATTTTAGCTATTATGGGAAATAATAGTACGTATAAAATGCTGTCAAGGAAAATTCTGTATCATCTTTGTACCAAAATATACCTGCTGTCTTATAGGCAAACTCAATTCATAAGGCAGTCTAAGATAAGCATTAAAAAGCCTSTAAGGGGACAAAAGAAAAAGAACAAAGCTGACCAACTGACAATATGCTTTAATTTATCTCTGAAAGTCTCAGAAGTACTCACCACAACAACGTCTGGGTCAATTTTGTGAATCTTTGCAAGGAAAAATCCCAGCAGTGTTCTCTCTGTTGCAGCAATTTCTATTTTGGCATTCTAAAAGGAGCAAGAGAGCACCTCATTTCAATGACCAAATAAGTTTCAAATGGAAGCATCTCCTCTCCCCTACTAGTTACAAGACAATAACAAARCACCACAGAGTTCTGCTTTTCCTTCTGTAATTCAAGGATTTTTTTTTTCTCACTCTCATAAACATAGAAAGCTTTTCTCAGAGGCTTTTTCCATTCTGCTTTTGMATGCAGGTGTCTAGTGATATTTTAAGAGCCTCCTAAGAATCAGGAGCACCAGGAAAATGCTCCATATGCCTCCTTCACTCACAGACTTAAGATCACACAGAAATAGAGGAAAAACAAAAATAGGTTTCTTTATTATTCTGTCAGCTCTCCCACCACCCTTTAAGAAAGGATGTTTTCTAAATTCTGACAGACTTTACTCTCCAAGAAAAGAAGAAACAAATTCTCCCAGTTTACTACAAGTACACCATCAGGTATAATGAAAGTTCACAATTTTAGCCTCTTTGCAAAACATTTCCAACTCTCCTGTCTAACACCCTGTCTATTTTAAGGGTACAATTAGCAGCAGTACTGAATCACACAGAGCACACAGCACTGCTTTTAYAAGCAACACAGAACAAATACCTAGATTTAAGTTTGCAGAGTGGAAAACCAATTAAATAATCATGCCAATCCTTTGAATAGTTCTCTTCACCATTTACCAAAAGCACCATGAAGTTCATATTCTATAAGGTGCTGCAATCAGAAGGGTAACAAAATGAAATTACCTTCCTTTTAACAGCTTCTTTGAAGTCATAAGGATAAATGCAATTGCTTGGTTTGGAAACAGCTGCAAAAAGTGATATTTGTATTTATACACAAGTTATTAATTGCATCCTCCCCATAAGCATCCATTCACAACAAAGTGAGCTGAGAAAAATTTTTCTAATTCTAAAACACCAGCTTTAAGTGAATAYTGTCTTTAAGATAACCAAGTAATTAGTAAAGCATTAAACAATCTGAATCAGTCATATTTTAAATTATCAATGGACATTAAAATATAGTCCACAGCTCCTGAAGAACTTCCTCTCACAAGCATTCAACACTTCATCACTTCCAATCAGGGTCTGAAACTCAAGGCTTAGCTGATATTACTACAATGAACTGCTGCAATGTATTTTTTTTCCTATGAAAACTTCTTTATAAATAATTCTGTTCAGAAGAACTGAACAGAAAAATAAGTAAGTGRCAATAAATAAATGACCTAAATTAATGGGCAGAGAAAGATGGACTAAAACCAATAAAAACTACAGGAAACTGCATAGAAAAAGGTTATTTGGCATCATCTCAAACTAAGATTTTTTCACTTAATTCTTCAATAAAAAGTCAGTAACTGGTGAAGTTAAAAATGGGGAGAAAAGCCTGTCTGGGAGTTGAAATTTTCTCCGTTGTCTATTTTAAACCCTTATCGCTGGAGTGACAGAAAGAAGTAAAAATTAAAACAAATAACATAACCCACCCCACAACCAAAAATCCAAAACATAACAAAAAAAGAAAAACCTCAGAATTAATTATTTTTCTACTCATAAACTGCTCCAAGCACATACCACAGAAGTGTGTTTGAAAAGGAGGCTGAGGTGGAGCCTTATCCAAAGGAAATTTCTGATGAACCAGAGCTGCAAGAGCCACAACCTAAAACAAGGAGATACAGAAAACACAACTTCATAAGCATAACCATTATCAATACTCATTTTTTCCTTTTTTTTTAAAGAGTTCCTCATCTCTTTTCTTTTGTTTCTACAACAGGTCTTTCATAAATTAATTATAATTGCAAATAGTTAAAAAGAAGAAAAAAGTTATCCACTGATCTCAAGGAAAATAAAATAGTACTTGCTCCTAAATGATTATGTTATAAATTTGAGAGGAAAAATAATTCATTTTGGAAAGCTTCTACTTTTATCTGGTTTTGTTAGCCAAAAACAACTATCCTATTTGTGAATACTAAATCTCTACCAAGGTTAATGAGACTTATGCTTAAAAAAAAAAAAAAGTGCCTCAGTACACGTTGTGGTCTGCAGTCCACAATTGAGAGCAGCCACCTACATCTCTCCTCTTTTCTGAGGACAGATCTTACAACAGATTAGCAGGTGCTCTAAGATCAAAACCTAATTTTCTTTCTAAAAAAAATTAGTTTTATTAGCAGAAAAGCCTGGTAATTTTAACTACAAATTTTAACTACAACCTATGAGCAGCTCTAGCTGGATAAATAAATAAATAAATAAATAAATAAATTTAAAATAATCCATTAACAGCTGTTCTCAGGCAAACTCATTTATAACTATGAGGCACAACAGACAAAACAGAAGGCTTGAAAACATACACAGGGATCCACTGTCACAGCAAACATTCTCACTAAAGCAGGCTTCTAAGCCCAGAATTTTCATGCTGGTGAAATGCCAGTAAAAATTTCTTTGAAAAGCCCACAGCAGAGAATTTTTTTTCAACAGCAGATATATTTAAACATGTTTTATCAGATGAAGTTCTTCCAAGCCTTTGAAAATTTTTAGGATATGCCAAAGAACAAAAGGAAACCCAAATRAGAACAGATGATTTACCTCATTCTGGTGAGTCTTTGGGTTCTGAATGGTCTTCATGCTGAAGGACATGACCACCAGAGGAGGAGGAGGAGAAAGATCTTTACCCACATTCACAAAGCCAGGCTTCATGGCCACAGCCTCCACTTTACACCAGCTGACTGGCTGATTTGAAGGCTCTGAGGAAACAACACAAACCACCTCCATTCTTCTGTGAACCACAGACAAGGTTTCTCTGATGCCAATGCTGCACAGAGCACATCCTTTTCATGTTTTGCCCTGTTGGGATAGCCCAAAACCCACACCAATCCTGCCCAATTTTTGGTAAATCTCTGAGTCCYGACTCCCCAGTCAGGAGGAGCTCTTTAACACCAAATAAGAGAGAGAAGATTTGGATTGTGGACTGCACAAAAAGCACTTCAGGCACCTTTACATAGAGTCATCCTTATTGATATCAGCTTTGTCAGGGGCTGAKCAAGCTGCTGAAGACAGGAGAATCMYCCTGGTGTCAGAGTTCACACAGTCAATTCTGCACTGGAAGTGCCCCAAGGAAACTGCAGTAATAGATGCAGCTTTTGTCCAGAATGATCAACATCCCTCTGTTCGTGGGAATATGCAGCACAAATTGAATAAAGAGCTCTYACCAGGCCAAAATAAAGCAGCATGACCACCTGTAAGTGCTGCATGCCACTCATGAGGCACAAAGGATTTAAAACTAAAATGGCTCCACACCACAAACTTTTTCAAGTGTCAGAAAAAAAATTTAAAAACCCTAATTCACAAACAAACAAAAAAAAAACTAGCAGCAGTTTGTTCTTAAAAATACATGTTTGCAGAAAATAAAACAAATCTTAAGTTATCAGGAGCAGAAAGGTGAGTCTTTTCAAGTCAAGTAAGTYTAGCTCAGTATACATGGCATTAGGGTGTGCATCAAAGAGCAGTTCCCTCTCACAGCCATTAAAAGCTGTAACTTCATCTGTACAGTGCACAACTTTATATGGATAGTTATCACTCAAAAAAAAAGGAAGAATAAAAAGAGTAAGTTACAATTTGTACTAGATAATGAAAATTAAACCAGTAAGTTGCAAGGTTAATGTACAAAATGATAATTCACCCATACAATTTWAAATTCCCCTCCTCCTCGATCTACAATCACATGTGTTTCCTAGTAACCAGCTATTTCACATGCAAACCAGCATACGTGGATTTTTTATTTCCAGCCAGCAGGGTCCTTTTATCTTCTGACTCAGCAGGAGAAGTTCCAGGCTAGATGTGTTGGTTCCAAACACGTGTGAAAATGTTTGTCCCTTCAGATCTTGGGGAAGCCGAGGGCATTCAGCCTAAGGAGTAACAGAGAGCAGTGAGCCATTTCACCCCACAGAGCCCTCAAGGTTGACACACCATATCCAGASAGCACCTTAACAAAACTACACAGTACCTGAAATCACTGTCATTTCCCAAAAGCAAAGCTCTAACCCATAATACCTCACAGTGATTGTAGAAATCACACTACAGGCTCCACTTAAAAATCAGGGCAGTAATGTMAGAACACACTGAAGCTTAAGCTCTTCATCCATACTGGATTCATCAGCCAAGACTACAACACAATGACCATYCTAATACAGAAACTGCTCACATTGTAAACTTGCTTTCTTATCTAATTAAATCACGGTATTTTGTCAGATTAATTATACTCACCGARTATTTAATTTCTAGGTATTCAGATTTTGCCGGTACATCCGGAATCTCAAAAGCGTAGTATTTTTCCACTTTCTATATAAAACAAAGGTATTATATTTTCAGTATCTCCCAACTGAATATTCATCCTGTCCAATAAGAAAGCTAAAGAAAAAAAAGGCCAGCCAAAAGATATATTTCAAATGGACTCGATCATATATTACCAATTTTGCAACTCATTACAACCAGCTGAAGACAGTAAGAATATTTTAGTGCCTGCTTTTAATCTCTGTATATTTTCTGAGCATTAAGAGTTTATACTGAATCAATTTGCAAGTATGATAACCCCTACCCAAAAACCACCTGGCAGCTAAGCAATCTCAGAAATATTYTTTAAATTCACAGCTTTCAGACATACTCATGAAAACTGGTGGCTGCAGACCACTGCAAAATCCCCAAATGGCTGAGATGGAAAAGGATCTCCAAGGATTCTCTAGTCCAGCTGCCTGCTCAGAGCTGGGTCAATTAGWGGATTGCTCAGGGCTCTCTCCAGCCAAATTTGAACATCCCAAAGAATGGAGACTCCACAGCCTCTCTGGGYAACCTGTGCCAGGCTTGATCTCCCTTACTTTACAGCAACAGTTTATGTTGTGATAACTTTCATGGTATCTATTGCTCTTGTGCTCCACTGGGCACCAACAAGAAAATTCGGCTGGAGGCATCCTTACTCTTGCTCATGAAATGTTTATAAACAATTAAAAGACTTGCACTGCCAATTCCTCACCCTGAACCTCCTCTTCTCAGCCTYTCCTCACATGACAGATGCTCCAGGAGCTGTAGTTATCTTTGTAGTCCTATTCTGGGTTTGTTCCATTAGCACACATTTCTCACCCAGGGAGTTCAGCTGAGCACCAGTGCTCACCAGGGCTGCAAAGGGGAAAGGATCAACTCCTGACACTTGCTGGTAATGCCTGTGGCAGTCTCTTCCCCAGGGGTATCCGAAGTTATTTCAGTCTCCAAACAAGACCATTTCTTTTTTTTTTTTTTTTTTTAATTTGGTGGGATTCCCATAGGCCATAAGATATATCCAGCCTGTTGAAATTCCTTTGACTGCACATCCATCTGGTGTATCAACTTGTTCTGGCTTTGTACTGTCTGCAGACCTGCTGTGTGCTCTATGCCATCATCCCAATCATTAATGCAGATGCTAAGCAGGACTGGATCCAGGCTGAACCAGTCCCCACTAGGGACTGGCCTCCACCTGGATTTTGTGCCAGTGATCACAACACTTTAAGCCCTACACTGAGYAGGGCAGTTGGTTTTCAGCCCTGAAACTGCCAATTTGACTAGCCCACAGTTCATCAGTTTTTCTGTGAGGATGCTCAGGTAGGCAGTGTTGACAGCCTTGCTAAAGTCAAGATAAACAAATCACTGCTCTCCCCTTGTCCACCAAAGCAGTCCATCCTTCACAGAAGGCCACCAGCTTGGTGAAGCASCATTTCCCCTCTGTGAACCCACACCAAACACACCCAAGCACATTCTGACATTGGCCAGCTCCCTCCACTCAGGAGTGCATCCCATCACGTCCCTCGTGCCTTTATCTGTCCAATTCATTGAAATGTGCCTTAACCAGATCCTCCTCCTCTAAGGACAAGCCTTCTTTGCTTCAGGCTTTCCTTCTGGTTTCTTGGGCATCACAGATTGCTAAAGGCTGGGACTTAGCTGTAAAGATCAAGGTGAAGAAGACACACAGCTTTTTCCATGACYTCTGTCACTACATCTGTCCCTTTCAGCAGCACTTTTCTCTCAGTGTGYCTGTACCTACAGAAGCCTTTCCYACTGATCTACACCYCCCTTAYCAGATCCAGCTCCAGGTRGGCTTTGGCTTYCCTTTCTCCATCATGGTGTCCCTTCCATTAGTCCATTTTCTCATCCTGACCAGCTCTTTGCCCAGCTGCAGGCAGAGCTCTATGCATTCCCACTGCTCTGATACACCTCTCCCTCTCCCTGTTTGGTATCCTGTCTTAACCCCATCCCATCCCACCACATGGCTGTGATCCCAGCCAGATTGTATCCCTGTAACTCCACACAGCTCCTCCTTTTACACTGCATGATTTTGTGTACCAGAGAGGAACCCAAGAGAGATGATTTCCCAACCATCTGCCAGCTTTTATTACATGCTTACAGCAGATCATTTCTGTGACACTACTGTATTTTTCATTTTAAGTGACTTGAGYTTTACTAGAAAGTAGTCAGGTTTGTTTATGTATCTCTAACAAWGACAGTTAAAGAAATCTGAAATTCAGTACAACTTTATTGAAAGTTAAGTATCACTTCTGCTTTCCTCAAGAACAATAACAATTTTCTGCAACACGTACAGCTTGACAGTTTCTAGGAATAACTACCTTCGTTTTCCAAATAATTACAATACCCTGTGCAACAGTGCTCTGGCATCTGCTGAAATGCCATGCTCTACCCTGTAGTAGGTGTGTTCTGCCCTGTAGTACTTTACAAACCATCTGCACCACTGCTACATACATGTTATTATATTATGTCATAACTATGATAATACATTACTTTACTACAGGAATTTCTAGAGGCACCTTAAATTAAAATTCACATTTCTCACTGACAGTACACTGCTTTCACCACTTTATACACAAGACTTAGCATAACACAGCATTAGAGAAAGTTTAATGAGAAAAAGCAGAATCACCATAAATGGGAATAGAATCTAAAATTAAMAAAATACATGCAGAGTTAAGCCAATTTGAAGTTATTTGGTTTTGGGATTGGATGGCTGGATTTTTCCTTAAATTAATGGCATCAGCAATAGTTCCCTCAGGGTGCTACAACAAGCAGTTAAGCTTGTTACTTCATGTACTAAAGCAGTTGTAAGGCTGCAAAGCCTGGGGAGGAGAGGAGAGGGGCCTCTGCTATAAATAGGAAGCAGACAAATCCAGAAACTACTGTTTCATGGAAACAGAAGCRTAACATAACTTGGTACAGGAGCACCACTATGAAGCCAGGTCAGCATTGCAAATTACACTGCAAATGTGGATCCTCACACAAGAAGATCAGAGCTGTAACATAATAAATGGCAACACACTGCTTTTAGCATGTACCACTCGTGTATCATCCCCTCCTCTTTTTTTTTAATTTAAAAAAAAAAACCTCTCAGGCTTCAAACAAGTTCTTGTTGCAAACGCAAGATGAACATGGTTTAAAAATAGTCTGCTGTAGTGATTCATCTGCGTTATTCCACAGAGCTCAGCTCAATTACACCAGCGTCTGGTCATAACTCAGTGAATGAATGCTTTGCTGCAGAGKAATCTGCCCTTCAAGTGGCCCTTCAGAGAGCAGAAATGAGCAGCAGTGATTAGCTGCTAAGTTCCTAAGTGGAGTAAGGCTGCTTTCAAATTGATTTGTGAAGACTTGCTAACTTGGCAGCAGTGCAACCCATTGAAGCTACAATTAGCAGCAGGTGCAGCAGGAAATGATATGGCTTAAGTGTGTTCACAGGGACAAAGTTGGGTGCTGGCAAGGCCAAGATGCACAGAGAACAACCTGTCTCAATGTACAAATACTGGCTCTCTGCACATCATCACAAAAAGGGGTATTCTGAATAAAAGAACTCGGGGTGCATGGCAGAGATGTCAGCAACCTTTCTGATTTCCAGTAATTGAGGGAAGAAGAGTGGTTTTCAATTTCACAGTACTRTGCAAACACTGAGACTTTGTGTTAATCTGAATGCACTGCTCACAAGTCTCACCTAAGCAACACAGCCATTAGTTTGTTTGAAATCTTTCAATACATTCACTCTTAACAACTCAGTACTGAAAACCACTGGCTGCACATCACAGAGYAGGGGAGATCTTCTAAAGCACATTMACTCTTTACCAYACAGAGTCACAACTGTGTAGAGATCACTTTTTTGGAGAGTTTGTTTAGGTGAGTGCCACAAACCATTTCAGAGAGCCCTGCACACCCCTGTGGAAACACATGCAAGGGCTGTGCAATAACACATGGTCTGTGGTGGTATGAGTACAATGAAAAGGAGGGTGATGACTGCTTATGAAGAACTGACTAAGGTACACAACCAGGCAAATTCAGGTATCTCAGGGAGGAATGGAAAARAAGGAGGGTGCAGTAACAGGACAACCCCATTACTTCCAAAATTACCTTGCAGAGAGCACAAAACCTCCCTGCTGCACAGGTATAAACATGGCCAGATTTGACACCTCTTATTCACTGTCCATTTTGTGTAATCTGGAATATCTGAGTTACTCTTATACTTCCTTTGAATAATCCTCCAAAGACACCACTGACAGCCCTGCTCTATAATCCCTTCTTTTCTCTTAACCCCCATATTATCACTGCCATACCCTCCTCCAGTTCTCATTAAACCCTCCCAGAATGCAGTAACTATCAAAAAAATTAGCAGAAAATTACACAGGCAAAATAAAGCTGGATAGCTTTTATCCTCTTAGTAAAATTCAGTTTACTGAAGAATTCAACATTAATTTGAATCCTTACTGTTCAGAAACAATTCTGGTAGATTATTTCAGAGCTTCCCCRCACCCCCCTAACTATTCCTGCCTAATTTATTCATGAATTAAAAATTACAAATTCGTTCTTTTGCTAAAACTGTCCTTTAAATAGCTCTCTTGCTGCTCATCCCCTTTTAATGTTTTTAGAGAGCAAACTGGTCTTATCATTATTCTTCTCTTGCTAAAAAGAAATTTAAGCTCTTTCATAGTTAATCTCTGCTATAACTGATTCTCCTTTTGTCTCATCCTTTTAATTGCCATCTTTTGTACCTGTAGTCASTTGAGTTAATCTTTCCTCATGAGGGTGACCAAGTGCTATAATATTCAAAGAGAAAAAAATCTCAACAGTGTCTTAGTGCTCCTAATTCCCTGCTCCTGTGTTAATCCAAAAATCCCACATGTACTGCACCCATGTATCCAGATAAGACTATTGGGTCTTTTGCTCTAAGCTCAGTAAAAATTTGGCAGGTTTTCCTTGATTTCTAAAAGCCATCTTTGAAGGTTAAACTACATTATTTCCTCATTCACATTTTTCTTACTTGGCACACCCTGAAAAAGATGGAGGTTTCCCAAGATTCTGTTAGCAGATTTGCATCTTTTTGGAGACATTTCTCCCTCCTTCTATTTCTAGAATACAAGTGTTTGCATCCTCTCTTTTAATGAAGAATTGTTTTCCTTTGAGTTCTCTCCCTCACTCCTGAAAGGATCTTTGAACAGTGTGCTATCAGCAACTTGTTTTTTATCTATTGTTAAATTCWCTCCTTTCTGATCCCACATGTAATTACATTATAATCAACTATACAAGGGAAATAGCAGGGGAAACTGAAAAACCTAAATTTACATCAGAGTTTTGAGAGAAAATAAGCTAGAACACAAAAAAAAAAAGTTTTAAAAAGTACTAATGTCACATCCATTTTCCCTGAACTCAGTAAATAATGCACTAAGCTACAAGTCACTGAAAAGATGTCATGTCTTGCATGACTTTGCTATTTGAGAAACACTGCTCACATTTTCACTTTAACAATTCAAACTTTCTAGCTAGCTTTGGATGAGATGACCTCCCAAGGATCTTTCCAACCTGTATTACCATACAAACTTGTTTTTATTTTCCCTCATTTACATATGGAAATAGAATATTGTTAAATTCCATTCTTCCTGAATTTTTACTTGCCATCTCACTGGCTGATTAACTTTCAGGAACAAATACTGTGAAATCACAAGACTGGCAGGGAAAAGTTACAGCTAATGAAAACCAGCTTTGCCAGACTAATGACATGTTACTACTTCAAGAAACACAAACTTTTCTGAGCACTTCAGTCTGAACAGATTTTTGCCACATTTCCCCACCCAAGCCTCCCACCTCTGCCCTCCCCTGTAAAAGACAAATGCTCCATGTAGTGGACAATAAAGCCCTCATTCTAGCAAATTAATTCAGTCCAAATCTGCAACACCATCAGCAGTATCAGCTCCTTTCCTGCACACTCATGAAAAGTACTACATTAATTTATGTGCAAAGTTTCCATTATTGCAATGTTTTGTATTTCCAATGTCATTTTAAAGATTTGTTGAGCAGTGCACAGCAAAATAACCCTGTAAAGGCTACTGCCCATAAACCTAAGCACAAAASAGCTTTCAAGACTGAATGACAGTCCTCACTTGTTACCCACTGCACAGCCATACCATGATAACCCATGCTTTGAACAGCATGCACTCTAAAAAGATAAATCTGCAAGGGTGAGGAGAAGGATGAGACATGCCAAGAGATAAAATTCAATAAGGCATCTGGTCAAATGCAAAGACAGTCTAATCCCACATTATCTGCTGGACAACACAATCTTTCATTTTAAACTTTGACAGCATCAGCTGATACCCAGGTTTYAGGTATCAGAACCTCTATCTGTTCTGCATTCTCAAAAGGAGCTCACCAAGCCAGTCTGACATTCAACCCAGTTTTAAAGAAGCTAATGAATTAATTTCAAAAGCCTTGTTTAAACTTCTGGTGGAATAAACTTCTGGTGGAATAACCAAACCATTGCAGGTTTACCATTCTTAAAGGATATAGGTATTTGGGATGGCTTTTACAAACATGTACATTTACACATGTCAGGAGTTGCATATTTGCATTTCAGCATCAATGCTTCAACAGCCTTCCTACCTAGCCTTCCTACCTTACAATCAAGAATAACAGAAAACTACCAAATAGGATGCTTGCAAACAAACCTTGGATTTGAACTTCATGATCTTGTACTTTGGTGAAATGATGTCATTAAATTCCTTGAAAACACTCATTATRGTTACTGGAGTCTCGGTCTCTTTGCCAGTAGATAGATCGATTTCCTCAAAAAAAGAAGWGAGGTTTAACAAATTAACAAAAAATGCCAGCAGACATGATAATAAGTTGAATTTTACTTTGTTATTMTTGACCATGTATCTTTTTTTCAGAAATTATAATGCAATCAGAAAGGAAATCCCAAATTCAGAAAACGTGAAACAGAATGTTTAAAAAGCATTAAGTTTTCTAGTAATACTTCAAGACAGCTTTATTTGCTAAACAGTGAGAATAATRGTAAAAATTTGTCTGCAGTGCTCTGCCCTGCAGCTCACATGTCATAGATTGTGTACACACTGTTTTTAACYTTACCACCTACATCAGACAACACTGGCTTCCAACACTTCCATAAACACACTGCTACAATTCACAACCTGCCATAAGCAGAATGAAAGGTACTTATATTTGATGTGCTTAAAAGTCACACTTACTGTTTCACGTGGCAGCAGATAAACAGTTCTCTCAATATTTTTCACTGTCACACAACAGCTGACATAGGTGGCTGCAGATTCAATCCAAACTTTGCCAAACAAAAATACCACACCTAAGGGAGGAGGACAAAGAATTCAGTATGCAATTTTTAAATTAATCGTTCCTAATGTGGCTTAAAGCAGCCTATAATATATTCTTGCATTGAAACATAACCATTTGTGGTTCAGGTCCTTGAACAAAAAAATCTTCCTGATGTATCACCACGTTCTAAATTGTTTTAAACACCAGCTTTACAGGCACCTGTATCACTCTTCATGTCTCTACCTCCATTGCTATAGTAACACCTGGTATGTAAAATTTAAAATGGCATTGCACAGCCASTCTCCAAATTCTGTTCTGATATTCCATTTCTGCCTATATTAATTTGATAATCCCTGGAGAGCAGGAGGAAGGAGAGAGATGTCAGTGAAAGCTGAAGATTATCAGAATGCCTGTGCTGTCAATCAATCCTGTTACATGTGTTATCTACAATTTTTCACTCTTCAGCTAGACCAGCACAATTAATTCTTTTTCCCTACACTTCAGTACCATGAGATAAAGACTCTACTACCAATAAAACCTGCAGAAATACATTCTCAAGACAACTAGAAGCTGATCAGCTGTAAAAGGTTTTCAAGTGACTATTTCTAACAAATGAGGACACCAAAAGATGCAAAATATCCTGGATGCCAAGACAGCAGCTCTAACTAAGAGAGACACTCAGATTATACAGAGCAGGATTAGTGGCAAATGATTTCACTGTGGACCATGTCATTGCTGTACATGAACATCTCTGAGCCCAGAGAACTTGGTAACTGCMCAAAAAGCTGCAAACTGCTAATCAAATTATGTCACACTTTAAAACAACATAATACCAACCCACCTGACTGTCACATATAGTTTGTGAATTACAAGTACAAAAAATTTTCAAGTACAACTCAGAACCCTGGCTTCACCTTTCACTGGGTTGCTTTTAAGTACCAAATAATTTGAAATTTGATTACATGGAAGATGCTCTTCCTACAGCACACCATTATTGATGAAAACAGAAATATCAGAGCTGTGACTGTCTCAGAAAGAGTGTTTCATGTGTAGAAGATTTTGGAATCTGCTTTTCTCCTTGGCCTGGCAATGCACAAATAAGTCCTCAGTTAAGAGTTATAATTTATCTTTGCCAGGAGATTTATCAGACGTAAAGGCACCTTTCTTACTCCATTAGATCAAAGATAAATCAGTGAAGATGCTCTAAGATGGATGACAGAGTCAAGGTGACAGGCTATGAAAAATCATTTTCTGAGTGCTWGGAATAAATGTGAACAAGACTACTTTTGTCAAGGACAGAGAATGCTGCGGTTTTGAAGATGATGAGAGCAAGGATACAAGTTTTAGCTGCACWAAGTATCTTAAGAAATTTTAATACAGAGGCAATCTTGAAGACTTAAGACAGTTTGAATAGAAGTATTGAGAAAGAGTTCCAATTGCAGATCTAAGTGACAGGGAAGATAAAGTTCTTGTCCCCAGCAATCTTCTACTTTTTTGTTAAGGGATTTAAAAAAAAAAAAACCTTCAAACAGGTTTGTATCATACAGAAAGATGAAACTATGAGAGAGACCACAAAACAGTAGCTTGAACAGTAGCTGGCACTATTAAGAGCATGTAGTAGTTTGGAGGAGTACCCCTAAGCAGGTGAAGTAAAAAGAAGAATACATGAGCCAGTCAAAAAAAGGTTCAAAAGCTACCTGGATTGCAAAGACAAACTTCAATCAACTCTAACACAGACAAATAAGTGGTCTTAATAACCAGATTTCACAGAATCAGGTTAATTTAGAGTGGAAGGAACCTTTTGAGAGATTATCCAGTTGAACACTAACACACACCAACCACCCCCACACACCATAATAGCAGGACTAACTTCAAAGAATTTTCAGAGATTTCATGCAAAACCAAAAAAAACAAAGGAGAGAGATGGRGCCCTACACCCTGCAAGCCAGATGATGAAAAGAATAAAGAAAAATTAGGAAAAAAAGCTTATAAATCAAAGTCTGGGAAAAGAAAGATCATGCAACAAATGAATCAAAAGGTAAGCAAAGTCAAGACACAGAGAAAATGTCTTWCAGAGGGGGAAAATAAAAGGGCAGGTTTTATTCGTTATTTCTTTAAAATGTTAATAGGATCACAATTCTCAAGTTCTTTGCCTAAGGCCATGAAGAGAATTATGAAAAATAAGCCTCCAAAAAAAACATTTAAGTTTGAAAGAGTCTTATGATTATGCTATAGTATTTACTCTTCAGGCAATGCATTTGACATCACAGCAAATGAGGCATAAACAAAGATCATGAACATGTTAAACAAAAAGCAGTATCAGAATTTTCCCTTCTACATTACTAATTGAAAACAGGTGCAGTCTTTATTATTCAATCCTGAAAAAGTCATAATGAGAAAAGAACACTCCTTGCATGCAAGGAACAGAAATCCTTTCATAATTATGTTCCATTCAGCAATCACTGACTTATAAGACAAAAAAAAAGGAAAAATAACAATAGTGGGTTCTTTAAAAGCAGCAATTTTATATTAGAGCCATTGATTTCATCAAGATATCTATGATTATTACCACTCCCATCACCAAGCTGTTCAGCCCACCACAGTCTCATATTTAAGTTTGGCATCYCAACTCACAACAAAAGGTGTTAACAAAGAAACGTGTCTGACTCAATGCTTACAGCATCAACCCAAAAAAAMCTCCAACAACRTATGGAAGAACTTTCTGGTAAACACACATGAAGCACAAATTAGAAACCCAAGACCCTAAAGCTGCTGATGAAATGAGAGGGTGGGTGAGAGACACTCAGAACAGATGTGAACACAAATTCTTTTGTCAGAGCTGAGATCAGAATGATGCAATTTGAAAATTGAGAGTTAGGATTCACACATCAACTGCWCTGAGTGTTTTAGCAATCTTAATTCAAAGACAATCTTCAAGATTTAGGTAGTTTCAATTAGGGGATAAGAAATACAAGATAGACCTCATATTTTTCAGGTCATCTTCCTCCCTTGACAGAAATACCTTTCCTTTGTATAAAATTATGTAACTGCTGTTGTACAGACTTTCTATACAACCACATGAATTTTAAGTTACTTTTCCAAAAACAAGAAAGCATGCTCAGTTGTTGCACCACTGAGCAAGAATTCAACAACTTCAGCTTGCTCCTGGAGTRTATAAAATTTTAAGAAGGACAATGAGTCACCAACACTGAACAGTGCTACAAGGTCCCTTTTACTTCCCTACTTCTACGCTAGGCCAAGAGATGACATTTTTCTCCCAGTTACAGTGCCCTGCTCTGCAGAAAAAAGAGAGCTGAATGTCTAACAACACAGAAAGTGAGGCTATTTAGATGTCATTTAGTCAAATCTGAAAACCCCAATTGAACAAAAAGAATTAGATTGGCATTTTCTGCCTTTAGCTGAACAGTTACCTGGCTGACTGAACTGATCTTCATAAGCATCCAGCCAATAAAATCTTAAGACTTGATCACCACTTTCCCCATTCACAAGTGGAAGGAGACTGGGGTCCAGCTGAACTTCTGCTGCTACTACATCAGCTTCATCCTCATCAATTCTGTCCCAACATGAGAGACCTGGGAGAGAACAACTTCTGCAGGTTTTGCAGAAGAATAAAAAAACAAATAAAATTATGCCTTTGCTACAACCATCATTTTGCTTCTTTCTAGGTTTGTATTTCCACACCTTTTGTTTTTCTTTCCACTACAAAGCAACATTCCCAACAGTTGGGTTTCCTCAGGTTTCTTCTGAAAATAAGGATGGAGTGACAAAGACAGAAACCCACACACAAGTATGGTTCTTGATACACCACTTATATACTTCAAAAACCAGTCACCTGGTATTTCAGCCTTGGTCATTCAAGTCTTTACATAACAAATATTTCCATCCATCTACACAAGTTGCTCAGTGGGAAAAACAGAATGTTTCAACAAAACTATCTTTCAGTCATTAGATGTTTAGGACTTTTTCATCATTCTAATATTTTGCAGTTTGAAACAGTTTGTTATAGACACATAAGATTCAAGATTTTCCAATTTAAGAAAAAAAAAACCAACCAGAGAAAACCCCACCATTTTTCCTATTTCCAAAGACATAGCTGTTCATCATTGCTTTTAGCAATAAAGMTTCTACCTACAACTAACATTCTGAAATACCTTCACATTCATTTAGAACAAGCATTGTTAGCAGTTCTTGTCAGTTTTGCTTATTGACATAAAAGATCACTATTCAACATCCAACCTGAATCACCTCAATGTGCTGAAACACATATTGTCACATGCTAAACCCCAAAAATAACAAATATTTTTCAATTAAGTAGCTATCAGGATGTTACTATTCTTAATTTAACTACAAAAAGGACATTGCATAGCATTATCACCATTCTGTATCACAGTTACCCCTTTGGTGAAGACAAACACGAAGATAAATCTAAGGTTTATAGATATTGAAARCTTTCTTAGTGGAAGAGAAAAAAAKAAGAAAGARATKCTTACAAGAYGGATGTCTCTTTCTTCTCTGATTCCAGCTGCTCTGTCACCTTCTGTTCAACTTCACTGTCTCTTTTCAAGCTTTCAGCTGTCTCAGGTATAGTTTCTACATGCTCTGCTTCCATAGGTTCATCAAAGTCCTCCTCATCAAAATCCATCATTCCCTGATCATTATCTGGAAGTGCTGCAGACAGAACTAAAGGTTTGAATCATTAAAATGACATGCTGCATACTACAGCAGTATGCAGAAATAGCACACTGAAAGTATGCACATAACATACAGTATTAATGTACAAAGTATCACATTTAAGCCTTGTGTAACTTAGCAAGTATTTTAGCACTACTATGCCATATTTAAAGAATTTCCAGAATCTTTTTTTGATTTACTTTTGATACCTTCAGTAGTTTTCTCTCCTACTGCCTTCACTTTTTCCTCTTTTTCCACAAGTTTTTGTGCATACTTTGTGTCCTCATTTTCAGAGACTCTGACAGATTTTGCTGTATAATTGGGATGTTTAGGATGAAATGAAGATGGAGGAAGAGTTTCCTTTCTGACATGAGCAGGAGCTTTTTTGGTTATAGGASTGATTACCTGAAAAACATTTCCACCATGCATTAAAAAAAAAAAATCTTGTAACAACAAAGAAGGAAAAAAACCAACAAAACCTTGCACTTGCTATTTGCAGAACAAACAATCAGGGCTAGAGGAAAAGTTCCACATCMTTTGCAACATGATCCTCTCTTACTACATTTCCCCCTTTTTTCCCAGTTGCTTCTAATTTTGAATACAACTCTTGAGTARCACTGGTAATTATTTTTAACGTAACAGTTGATGTCACTATTACATAAATCAGGTTTCACAAAYCAGATGTATCTACAATACTCCATTTCCCCTCTACAAACCATTACAAAATACCTCACTGTATTTCCAGCTATGAGTCCTTCCCATTTACCAGAATTCCTAACAAAATGCTAACCTTCCATCTAACAAAATGCTAGCCTTCCATACTTAGCAGCCCATCCATCCTTTCCAAAATMTTCCATTAGGGCAAACTGTTATCCACAGTTTCAGTTTTCCATTTGTTTTTCATTTCTGCAAATGATTGGTTTTTTATCCTTTTCCACTCTAGTGCTTATTCCATTTCCCATCCTCCTCTCCTTGCCACAAGGGTCTTCTCTACTCTTTGGAAAAGAAACAAAGCAGAAACCCACCTTCCTGTGACACACCTAACATTGTAACAACACCTTCACATGTCAGATGAAACAGCTACAAACTCCTACCATACTAAAAATACAAAGCTAATTGTATTGTTTATATGTTAACATGAAAGGTGATGCAGAAAAATGCATGAAGTTACACTGTAACACAGCTATGGAAGGTAAGAAAAAGTTAATTTCCAGGAGGAGAAATACGAGTCAACTGTACTCAAATCAACCATAGATCAGTGCTTATCAATGAGAACACTGTCCTTTTCCCCTTTACCTTAGAAGTTTGGGACTGCACAGAGAAAGGATTGAGTGGTACTCCAGCAGATCTTTTCCTTTTCAGCATTATAACTGGTGGTGGACTTAGCTGAACTGTCTGAATATTGAAAGGACAGAGAAAGTGACAAAAGGAAGAGTTGTTTAATGTTTTCTTTTGCCTTGCTTAGTAACATTTTCCATCAAAGAGAAAGAGGGCCACTGATACTTATCAGAATAACCTGTGCTGTTTCTCATGTCTGCTGAAGCACAGTATTGAGCTTATGTGCCTCAAGAAAGGCAGAAGTGCTCTTTCAGYATTGTTACACTACAGGAAAACACATTTTAGATTCAGAGGCAGCCAAGTCCTCATTCACTCCAAGGTGACTAAAACCTTGAAGGTTGTGTTAGCACACATTTCATCATCTTAATACAAACCATCTCTAATTAAACCATGGTAGCATTGCCTTACCAAGCAATACAGTCATGCAACATCTGCATGGTGGAGACAACAGGTAGACTGCACACACATATGGAACATATCAATGAGYTGTGTTATGAAGTCAGTCTTAGATTGTTTAGTTTCACAAGAAATTGTATTTTCTTGGTATGTTCCATGACAAGTAAACTTAATGGATTAAGGCTGTTTCCAACAGATTTTATTAACATACTTACTTCAGCACTAATATCTTGAAGAATATCCCCAAGTAAATCATCCTTGGACAGGTCCACAGTTTTCTGTAAGGTAAGATGAGCCAAACAGCTCTCAGTTATAYGTGCAAACCCAATCAGGAGAACAGCAGGAAATTATTAGAGGGCTTCTAAAAAATACACACAACATTTTTAGAAATGCTCCATACCCAAGAGGTTGTAATAGAGGTTTGTCTTGCTAGACACAAGAAACAAAAATGAGCCCTTGGTTTATTCCACTCGCACTAAAACACTGTGAGCAAATCTGAACTATTTAAATACCAAAATGTAAAAACTTACATCTGTGTTTTTCTTCCCAGCACTGGCCATAAACATAGACTTAATTGTGTTTGGCTTTGACACCACAGATTTTTTCACGTTCTTTTTATCAATCGTAGATGTTTTGCCACCTCTTCCTACAGAGAAAAAAATTTAAAAATCGTGAATTTTACATCAGAAAAGTTCAAATTTCACAGGTCCAGTTATTAGCAGGAATAGATAGCCAAGGTAGTCTACTTCTTCCACCTTTACAATGCTGGCTGAAATGAAGCCTGATCATCTTTCAGCACTGTAGCAGCTGTCATGCACACACAAAAAATGAAAAACCCTCTCAGCACCCTGTCTTTCCTAATCATGTCAGAGATGCCTTATGCATACTCCAGAAAAAAAGGACAAAGTTTTACATGGAAGCATCTCCAGAGGGAAAAAAAAGTGTGTCCAGAAGTTTGGCACAGGGCTTGGATTCTCCACATCAGACTGTTTCTCAGTTTGCCACCAAATTCCATAAAAAAAGTTGGGAAAATCATCTGATCCCRGATTCTTATAAATATGCAAGTATTCTAGTGGCCAAGAGAGATCAAGACTCCTCGCAGATGCATTTGCTCTAGAAGTGAATCTACATTCCACAGAAGACTGTGAGCAGAAATGCCCCAGTAGTGCTGAAGCAGTTAACAGTGATTTGACCTCAATTTGTGAACCTCCATCCTCTSCATCACAGGGGCTGAGCAAAATCCACAGGCATAGAATGACAGAGCTTTAAGCAACATGTCATTTGGCCGTATTTACCACTTACTGATGACAGGAAGTTTCCCATTTTAGGTACCTTTTAAAAGACCCTGGAAGATATTCCAAGGTGGTCACATGCAAGTTACCTTTCTTATTGGAACTAAGAGCATCATCATCCAGATCTTCATCAAAGATTTCCCTTCCATCTTCTACATAACCTATCCCATCTGTGGAAAAACAAACAGTTAAAAAAACGCAGTTTAAATTCTATTCCTCTGATATTCCTAAATAACTAATTCTTTTACATATTTGAACACTTTTCCTTCCTATAATAGAGCAAAACTTATAAAAGCAAGTGTYAAAAACTACAGCTATATCTTCTATTAGACTAAATATATTGTTATGTGTTTAATTAGAAATTAAATAATAGCATTTTTTTTGTAAAATTGTAACATTAAAACTGGAAATAAAATTTCAGTAACAGGTCTTCATGGAAAAATATTTTCATTACCATCCTAACAGATTACAAAGAGGACAATGCAAAGATTGATTTCCATAAAAGGACTTTCTCTTGTCTCTTAAAACAAATTTTAAGAATGTACCAACAATGCTTACCTCAAACCATTAACATCATGRAGCCTAATTGAGTTATAACACTAGAATCAAAATAACTCTCCAAATTAATCTTAACTCACCATCATCAACAATCCAGTCATCATCCTGGCGGTCTCTGACCATCTTGGAGTATTCATCCTCATCTATTTCATCATAAACCCCTGTGAACTCCTCAACCTACAATTAAGGTGTACTGAGGATTAACAGTTTCCATACCATTAAYACTACAGATCATCAGTTAGAACATAAAGTTCCCAAGAATGCACGGTTTCCTACACTGCTACATTGTTAACAGTAAGCAMGGATTCATTAAGTTTCTTTTTTGGSCATGATAAAAGACAAAGTTATCAATTTTTAAAATTATCACAGTATACTGGAACTCAAAATCTACTGAAACACTGGAAGATATCTAATCTGAAAATTACTTGCTTTACTGCTCATTTCATATTACCGAAAAAAAATTAAAAATCCTAGCAACAGAGGCTTTTGGCCTTGGCTCTACTCTCAAACACTAATCTGAGCTCAGTGAAAAGGAAAGGGATTTGATGTACCCAAACACGGTACTCAGAGAAAATTTGCATGTTAATGATCTACGGACTTCTGGTTTCTTTACATTTATTCACCTCAGTGAGAAAGTCACTTCCTGTTGGCAGCACCACTGGACAATGTTACACTGCCAGATTTCAGTTTTACCACTCAAATACTTAAATTTTGGTCTCTTTGTGGAAACAGCATACTAATATTAATGGATTTCAGTCATGTAAAGCTCTGAAATGAAAGTTTAAAATCATTTGAGGTTCAAAAGACTTCCTATCTTAACATTAATTATGTTAATTAAAAAAACTGACCTTCCCTGTGGCATAGTYCTCAAGCAATGTCAAGCATGTTTGACTTGCAGTTAACAAAACAAGGTTAGTTTTGAAAACAGAAAGAAATAAMTTATACTAGAAAGCAGCAAAAAACTACAGCTACATTCAGAAAAACATRGAAAAAAGTTGATCTGAAAGGCCTRTTTTCCCATAACTTTTACAAATCAATAAATGGTGATTATGCATCTCAGCTCACGTTGGCTTTTAATTAAGAAGAAAAAATGAGGAATTTTCACCTCATATTTTAATTTTTCCCCAGCTTTGGCTTTTTTCAGGCGTTCTAGTGCTTCTTGCTGGCCTTTCCTATTCTTCCTCTCACGTCTAGAACGCGATGCAGCAAAACTTCCAGAGTCATTCATAGCTGTAATTAATTAAAAAACAAGAGAAATGAGTTTAGCAATAAGCTGCTGTWACCTTTGGTACTTAAGTGTTCAGCGATGCATTAATAGATGATTGCAGTGTTGCTTAAAACCTATATCTACTTGTCTAAAAGCACAGTCACAAATGGCTCTTCCTAAGCCAATTCTGGAATGATACTGGAGGCAWGGCCTGACAGGAAGATCAAACCTCTCTCGTGCCAGCCAGGTCACATTCAGGGTGAAGCTACCACCTAGATTGCCAAAGCACCTCTCAAATCTCATCATCCTTTCCCTGTAAGGGATCACCCCCTCCTTCCTTGGGAATTTCCAGCTCCTTTTATTTTGCATGTCTCCATGACAACTCAGGAATACCAGACTTAGACAAGGCCTACGCTGCTACAAAGCGTAATGTTTTTAGGCGGTTTCACGTTTAAGAGTGTGACCAGATTGAGACAAACTTTGATGACAGCTGACACCCCACTTCCTCTTCCACTTCCTTCCCTTCCAAATGCTCTCCTCAGCAAGGTGCTTTCTACTTTTCCTCACCTTTTTTCTTTCTCTTAATTTGGAGCCTGTGGTCATTTATGTGATCACAGAGAACAAATGGACCCAATCCACTTTATAAGGCAAACAAGCAGCCCAGGGACAAGRCTGCAGGTTCAGTGTGAGAAGCTGAATATTCCGTGCAGTAGAGGAGACCAAAGGCTGGCCAGGTGGCCAAAGGAGCAGGGCAGTCCCCTCCCGGTGGCAMCAGCACATCAGCTTGTGAATAGAGTGTAAATAGAGCTGCATCCAGGCGGTGTAGCTGAGACAAGTCCGGATCTGTATTGCTAAAGGCTGGGGTAAAAAAGGACATTCACACTGCTTGCCGCTCCATGGGGGAGAACTGCAAAGATGGACAGCTTCGGGCGCGCTTATCTTCTGTCAATGCTTCGCCTTTACCGTMCGCCTCAGGCAACGCGCTCCTCGGGACAAGCGCGTTTTCAGCCCCAACCGGGACCACCCGCGCCCGGCGCTGCCCTCAGGACTGACAGAGCGGCCTGGGAGAGCCATCCCGCCCCGCGGGGCTGCACCGCCGGCGTGGGGCCGGTGCGGGGCCGTGCGGCCCGAGCCCGCCCCTCCGGGCATATCCCCCCGTTCAGCGGCCGCCCGGAGAGGATCCCCGCGCTGGGGCAGGGACGCGGCCCCGCCGAGCCCCCCGTGAGAGACGCGGCCCCGCCGAGCCCCCCGTGAGGGACGCGGCCCCGCCGAGCTCCCCGTGAGGGACGCGGCCCCGCCGAGCTCTCCGTGAGGGACGCGGGACCCGCCGAGCCCCCCGTGAGGGACGCGGCC